>NW_027108332.1:393759-405439 GCF_000696795.3 Halyomorpha halys | reverse complement strand
TTTTTTTTTTTTTTTTGGTAGATTTGGTAAATCATTCAAGTAGATGAGTGATACGATTATTACAAGATTTGAAGTGTTTTTTTTTTGTTTAATTGTTGATGAAGAGTTAGGTGGTTGAGTCAGCTGAGGGACTGAGGATAGGTGATGAGAGGTTGTAGGAGGAGGCTGCTCGAGTTGAACTATATTTAGTGGAAGCCGACGTCTATAGATAGAGCAACCAGCCAGCTCCCACCAGCCACCGCTATACCCTTTTCTCTTTATTTATTTCTTTTTAACGCGTCCGTCAAGCCTTCTCGACGGCGGAAGATCTAATTGCGTTAGGTCTAGAATTGGCAGGATCGTCCCCCTGCATTGCGTCATTAGTTCGGCTGCGTCATGGCTTCGGAGGATAGAGCACTTATAATTATACATATCCACTATGAGGAGATTTTAGGAAAAACTAAAGTACAACGTATGCGCAATCCATTTCTTATCCAGGAATTATACGAAGTCGTCCCTCCGTATCTGAAGTAGGAATATTGTAAACAGGTTTCGACTGGACTGCAAAGCAGATACTTGACCAGAATTTTAATTCTGGATCGATATTAGAGTTTGGACATGTTATCCATATTGCTTATTCATTCAGACAGCTGGTCAGACTACCAGACCACGAGTTCTGTTATGTAACACTGTGTCCAGATGATACACATTTTCAATATAATCTACTTATTTTGTTGGCTGTACCTAGATTCCGCGTTTATATATATATATGTATTTATTGATCACTTTTCTTCTTGACTCTTAATTATATACATTTTTGAAGATCTCGAGGTTCAATAAATAATTTTTAAGAATTTACACAATTTTTTTTTTCTTTTTTCATTTAACGGCACCGATATCAGAGGAAAAACAAAATAATTTGTATATTTCTTCATTAAGTCTACCATTCAAAGACGGGATTGATATATGCATAACAGTAATGGTAATTGGTATGAGAAAGTTTCATTTTTTCATTTATGGGTTTTTTTAATCATAGAGGCATGCTTGATTCGGAAATGTCCCTACAACAGTGTAACATAATAATTTAACAGTTATTAAATTAACACATAAATTTCTTTTGATCCAGTTCTCTCCCCGTTCTTATTGCTCTCCGTTATTTCGGCTCTCAGTCCGTTGGCAAGGAGATTTATCCAAGTTTTATATTTTTTAAAAGTTTTTTTGATATGCGTGTAATAACAAATAAGAAAATTGTAAAATAGTTAAAGGGGATAAAATATGAGTATAAATGTTTATGAATCGACTTGAGCATAATAGCCGGCAATTAAAAAAATTATACTATTTTAAAAATAAATCAACCTTAAGAATCTCATTGAAAATTGCCTAAGGCCCAAAACGATGGAAAAGAATTAAGATCTCCCCTGATCGCAATCATAAGGCACATGTTTTTTTAATTATTTATTTAATGTAATTTACAACTGTAGAAAATAATACAATAGGTAAATATGTAGTATGTTTCATATACACTTGAAAATCTTGGGAAGGAACCACCCATTGGTGGTATATGTTTTTGAAAAATATTTTGTTAAACTTTTTTTTTCAGAAACCCCTAAAACACGAATTCCATGATATGGTTCCTTAGTCTAAAATTACAATTCTGTATTAATATCATTGTATTATTTATATTTTATATTTCTAATTTATTAAGAATATCTGCATAATTAATTTATAATTAAATTGTTTGTATCTGTTTTGAAATTTACTCATTGATCTATGCTTAAATAATTATCCATATGAATTAAAACAGGACTAAGTCCAGTTCTCTCCCCGTTCTTATTGCTCTCCGTTATTTCGGCTCTCAGTCCGTTGGCAAGGAGACCATTTAAGTTGATTTAGTCAAGTTTTATATTTTTAAAAAGTTTTTTTGATAAGAGTATAATAACAAAGAAGAAAATGTCAAATAGTTATAGGGAATAAAATATGAGTATAAATGTTAATGAATCGTCTTGAGCATAATTGCCAGAAATTGAAAAAAATGAAACTATTTTAAAAATAAATCAATCTTAAGAATCTCATTGATATTGATCTAAGGCCCGAAACATTAGAAAAGAATTAAGATCTCTCCTGATCGCATTTTCAATATAATCTACTTATATTGTACCTAGATTCTGCGTTTATTATATATATGTATTTATTGATCACTTTTTTTCTTGACTGTTAATTAATATACATTTTTGAAGATCTTGAGGTTCAGTAAATAATAAAAAAGTATATTTGATGAAGATAGCTGACAGTATGGAGTAAATTATAGAAAGATAATCCGGGTGTCGGTCAATAAAGGTATCAAAATAATGAAAGAAAACTATTTATTGTTAACCAACGTTTGCAGGGGCTTCGTCAGGGCTAAATGACAAAACAAGATACAAACATTAAAATAAAAAACATTTCAGAGCAATTGTTATCTTTATAAAGTATATAGAAAAAATTAATGACAATATAAGGAAATATACATGTAGTTAGACTGGAAACAAATTATTAATAAATATAACTAGGTGTGATAACAGTTTCCAATATAGATCTAGACACATAAGTTATAGAAAGCTACTCATTAAAACTAGTTTTAAGTATGTTAAAGAAATTATATAAAAATGAACAATAATCATATTAACCTGCCAGAATGGAGTGCTAAGGTCGACTCGGAAGAAAGGGAAGAGACAGGTAAAGAAAAAAAGGTCTATACTTCATGGGAGAGGAAGGATTTTTTATAATATATAGATTAGTAAACTGACAAGAACATCTACTCTCACATATTATTACAATAGGTGATATTTATTTTTTATATATTTTTTTCATTTAGCCCTGACGAAGCTCTACAAAGTGAAACGTTGGTTAACAATAAACAGTTTTCTTATACTATTTTGATACTATCTTCCTACAATATACAAAAAGTATACTTTGGTGGCGTTTGTATTCTCAATATTTGTGCCCTACAGGGGTATTTCCGAGGGAGGAGGGTTCTCCGATCACAGATGTTGAAAATTATTGTTCGTAATTTTGTATTTTTTCTTGTTCTAGTGGTATATGGGTTGTTTTTGTTTATTTATAAAAAACTTATTTTTTCTCTCGTTGACATGAGATTGAGTGTGACTGCAATGAAGGTGGTAAATAAAAGTTGTTTAGTTTTTTTGTTGTAGTTTTTTTCTTTTTTTGATACCTTTATTGTAATAGTTACGCATTCTATTTATATTAGTAGTATTCATGTTATATTATAATATCATTAAGTTCAAAAGTGAAAAAAATGAGTTACGGTCTGATAGAATGTGATATCAGCCGATGGAGTTCTATATTAGCTGACAGATGCCATATCAGCTGATAGTTTATAGATATCTATATAAGATGGTTCTTTTCCGACAATAAGGCCTGTGTTAATTTCGTATTCAGATTGTGTTCTTCCTTCACGCGTTTGTTGATTTTATTTCTTTGCTATATTGCTCTAAAATAGTATTATTTTATTTATTTTTTTGTCATAAATGTTTATATGATATATTGATTATTGCAATGAGGATTAGAGCCGGATTCCAAGTATTAACTTTACTACCACTCCATTTTAAATTGTGTTTTTATTTACATTTTAATAATAATTTAAACAGTTACTTATTTTATCACAACAGGACAGTTGGATCAGATAATATATTTTTTTACTTTTAACTTATTTACAATTTTAATTAAATGTTATGTTAATTTGTTTGTATGGATTTTTTGTATACCCCTCCTTTATAACTGTTTTATATACGTGTCTATTTTATACGCTTACATAAGCCCTTTTATGCTTTTCACTACCACTATGTGACTGTGAAGAAATGCTATCCTTTAAGGAGCAAAGTAACCTACTTCTTCGATATAAAAGACGTTCTATGTCTAGATAAGACTGGTAACAAGTAAATCCCCTATGAGTGGCACGAAAAACAAATGGAAAACAGGGTTCAAGCTGGGTCTACCTGAAATTGAGCGAGGGAAAAATACGAAAACTTGCTCCAATAAGTAGTGAGCAATTACGTTTTGTTCGAAGACAGTGGAAACTTCGGAGGCGCCTCTGAAAAAGAACGCTGTTATGATTAGCCGAAAACTGTAGGGTGAAGCGCTAACTGTTCCGCATTGTGTTTTCCAACTGCTCGACCGTAAAACTGGAAAATGGTGAATAAAGCCCCCTACTCCCCCCTCCTAGCTGGACTTGCGCCAAAATCTCACTAGTTCTTTCGTTTCATTACAGGAGCTATAAATTAAAACTTTCCTGAGAGACAATAATTCCTTCGGTTGCAGCACCTATTGGCAATCTTCGCTCTTATGGCGCACTCATTAGCAACATCCAACTTGAATTCACTCGAACCGTACTTGTGAAACATTATTGGTCAAACCTTTGAAGTTTTACAGATATATATTGTAAATATTACAATCTGCCACAAACTTGGGCATTAGCGATAAATAATCACATTTATACCAAAATTAAAAAATGAAGAAGTAAGAACAAAAGAAAATAAGTAAAATTTTAAATTAATATAATAATAAAAATAAAAGCACTAATTACATTTAAACTATTATGTAATAAACTCCCTAACCACCCAAACCCACTAGTTTCTAACCCTGCTTCCTCTTCCATTCCGGGCAATCCTCCGAGGCGCCTGAAAAGAAGATGGCCTCGTGACCTTATATTGTAAACTGTTTTTAGAGTTCTACTACTGGGTAGTTTCTCTACATCCTGTATCATATCATTATGTCAGTATGATCAAATTCACTTGTTGTATTTTTTTTATACATTTGTAAATATCAATAAATAAATAAAAAAAAAAAACTATTATGTACAATATTTACACTCTCAATCTGATCCTCGAGCCGGCTCTATGAAGTGTATAACAGGGTTCCCAGCTCAACCCCCTTTCCGTGTCATTGATAATAAGCCAGTGGAAGCTGAGTAAGTTGTATAGTTCTAAATTCGATAAATAACTTAAAAATAAAAATATATTACTAAAAAAACACAAGTCTTGTATAAAATAAAATATACATATATCGCTGCTTTTCTTAGTGGCACATCTGACAAAAACAATTTTAGTTTTATTTTGAAATGGACGTGTTTCAAAAATATTACTATAGACAGAGATATCTTTCTCTACTGTAGTCAGCAGTGATTCCCAATCTTTTTTTTTAGCGTCGGGATCCTTTTGGTTCTAGTAGGAAAATGGTGGATATCTTCTGGTAGAAGTAGGTAAATGGCGGAACCTCTACATTATCATTTGATATAATGTCAAGTCCTGTCTTTTTAGCAAAAGTTAGGAAAAGTAAGGCTCAAAACTGTGTTACCATGTTGAGTTACCGCGAAGACCCTGAGAACGACTGTTCTATAGACTGTACCGAAGCTAGTAGGATTATCAAAATGAACTCCAGTCTGCTGAACAATCTTCTTAAAATACAATAAATATTTTTTTTTTTCATATGTACCAATATTTAATAATAAGCAAAGTAGCAATATTTCTGAAGTATCTGTATAATGAATTATTGAGAGGAAATATAATAATAAATTACTAAGCGAAAGTATTACTAAATTAATTATAACAAAAACATAGATAAAAAAGATAATACTGATGTGAAAAATAAAAAAAAAAATTGTTAAACAGTACTAGTACAGTCTACGGTAAGATCTGCCTCCACAATGAGTGCAGATACAAAAAAGGCGCAAAATTGACCATGAAAAATCCTTTTTTTTTACTCGTGCAATTTATCGAGCAATAAAAATTACACATTAATGGAAGAAGTATTTTAGGTTATTAAAAAGTTACTGCACGTGAACTATTTGTAATATTATGCCGATGGTCTACAATCTACTACCAAAAAGCACTGATATAATAATCTGTTATTATACAGTTAACAATAACAGTGTTTTTATATTACGACAATTAACAATTTTACAGAAATTATAAAAAGATCTTCAGACCACCTAGTATTGGAGGACACATATTTTTTAACCTTTTTAAGGGCGCAGAAGAGAATCTATAGAATGCTTCAAGTCCCAAAGAAAATAATTTTTTTTTTTGTGAGATTTAGCACCATAAGCAAAGCAGTGATATATTAACTTCTTTTTTCTGATTTTTTTTTGATTTTTTAAATTGAAATAACTAGAGTAAAGTAACCCAAAATGTTGGTGTTGTGTTATTTACTGTCCCATTTTCGGAAATCACAATTTTAATAAAGATTATTAATTAAAACTATCATTTACTTACTAATCATAGATTGAATTTAAACAAACTTTGAGTTCTCACTTGCTCTCATACAAGGAGAATAAGCAATCCTGTAATTAAATTTTGTGATACGTTGTCTACGGAGAACAACAGAAGGTAACTATGAATCCACAGGACTACTTATCCACCAAACAGAAGGTATAATTCTCCTCTTTTCATCTCCTTTCGCGCCATTATCATTAACACTTGTGGAACCCACACTGCAATAGACGTATTTGGAGTAATCGGAGGAATTTACCCTTCAAGGAGTAATATAATCGGTACAGTACTAAACCTGGAGATAAGAATGGAATATATGTCGTAGGGAGACGAAAAAATCTAAATTCCTTATTTAGATGATGTATTCACGGAAATTTAAAAAAAAAAAAAAAACTCTGTGGAGTTATTTCCCTAAAGAGAGTAAGTGATTAGAACAAATACCTTAACTATTTTAGCGAAAAAATGAAATAATATTGTTATATCACCTTCATCACTGGCATTTAAAATGTATTGTGAACTATACATTATTATATGAAGAGTAGGTTATACAAAAGTAATCATTAAAACACAAATTATTTATTCAAAACTTATTAATAAAAGTGATAGGTACTTAAGCTGATTTTTTAAAAACGAAAAGGATATTTTTAGTGAAATTTAAACATTTTTAGTAATGTGATTAATGAATAATAATGTTTATTTATTTTTATTATAACACGTTGTTTATTTGTGGCTCAAGTTACTTTTATTACAGGCTGATCTCTTTTCCTATATGGTTTACT
Source organism: Halyomorpha halys (assembly GCF_000696795.3). Classification (NCBI taxonomy): domain Eukaryota; kingdom Metazoa; phylum Arthropoda; class Insecta; order Hemiptera; family Pentatomidae; genus Halyomorpha; species Halyomorpha halys. The sequence continues at coordinate 398,415 of NW_027108332.1, read as the reverse complement.
AAATAAATACTTTATTTTTAAGTATTTAAACAATATCATTTCATCTTTTCACTAACATAGCTAAAAGATTTGATTATGAAATATGCAAATCTATCATCTACCTTTGGGATTTGAACAAACCTCTATTTTCATAATTTCACTACTACATGTACACTTCTAACGACTTTTTTTTTTTTTTCCGAACCCTCTAAAACAAAAATAAAAAGTGAATTAATAAGTGCATTACTGTGAAAAAAAAAAGTAATTCGTGTTGTGTCTTACCTTTTACTACCTTTGGTATTTTAAGGTTACCTGTTATGTTTAATATCATATATGAGCTATCCATTCTAAAAAAAGGAGCTATTTTAAGTTCGGAGGTGAGGGGCCTCCTCTCTTCTAACGACAGACTCTAATCGACCAATTTAGCTTAGAACCAAATCTCATATGCATCTTCGAATGTCGTTGATTTATCCAATGAAAGCTGCTGGAGTCTCTTCCGTAACAATTAGACACCGCTTTAAGCAAGGTGTTACTTTCTGCGTGCTGATTCATAATGAAGGCTAATAGTATAAATTCATAAGTACAAATATACAAACTACAAAGTATAAGCACTAATACATTTTTGTTATAATGGGGACCACTTATAATGATGGTATAGGAATTAAAAAATACAAAAGCAGATGTCAGCATTATACAGTGAAATTGTATCAAGTACAAACTACAAGACTAATTGTATTAGATTGCACATTATTAAGAAATAGTGTCATCTTTATTTTATTAGTGAGCCATTTGTATTCTTTTATTATTTGTTTTATTACGATAGACTGCTACGTTAGTCCAATCGTATACCCGCTTTTGGCTGACGAAACAATTCCCACACTGCATAAAAACGTGGAGAAAACCCGCAAACAAACAACTTTCTCTGCCTTTCTAAAGAGTACTTACGGACTTTAAACTCCAAATAGAAGGGAATAATAGTGGCATATGGATTCAACGGGTCTTAGATTAGTAACTGTTATATTAAATATAACTTTATTCCAATTTTTTATAACCTAAATAGACCCGTTCATCTAAATCTGTATTCTTCATACTGGTGAAGTCCAAGTGGGTTAAGCTCTTTAAAACTGCTCCAAGAATATTCAATTTATTCTTATTGCTGAGTGTAGTATACCAGTAGCAGTGAAGGACGCGAAAGCACTGATAGAAAAAGAGAATTTCTATCACAGTATTTTTATTTATTTCAATACTTTTTTATGGGTATTTTCCCTGATGGAAACAAACCTGAACAGCTCCCACATTTGATTCCCAGGTATTTTAAACAAATTTTCGAAAGTAGTACGAAATCTTGCTACTTATCTATAAACTCAATAAAAAATAAATTAATAATAATAAAACATATATTAACAAAGATAGACTAAGAAATCTCTCTTTCATTTATACTCTAAGGAAGTTGAGGTATAAATTCAAATTTATCTGACTCCTTTACATGGCTCAAAAACGCAAAAATAAACTCTCTTTGACGGTACTTCACACAATTGTGGTACACAGTCTAATTTATAACAACCTCAATATTAGTTAATTCCAAAAAAGCCATTATTGATACACTAATTACCTATCAATCAGGATTACAACATTTATTTATGTTGAAAAGTAGGATTTGAAATTTTTCACGGCCTAGTACTTCTCATTACTAATGGTAAGTAAATGTAAAAAATATTAAATGAACAAAAAACATTTTAATGAAAAAATTTGTACGAGTCAAGTCACTGTAGATAATTTCGTTCACTATAAGTGGATTTCGGCATTTAATCAAATATCTCCAATCTAGCACAGTGCATTCAAACCAAGCCACCCCCCCCCCTCACCGACCAAAATCACTTGGATAAGATCGTTAGAATGAATTCCACCCCATACCATAACTCAGCGCTACTAGAAGGGATGTTTCTCTTGGCGACGGCACTGAACAAATCTTCTACACGTCTTGCCTATACTGTCTGAGTCGTAAGGGGCTTGAACAATTTAATCCACGTACGCTTTGTGAAAAACAATCCACGAGCACTCAGCAGTGGTATGCGGGAGGATTAATTCCCACGCCTAGAAGCTTGGGTTCGATTCTTGGGACAAACAGGAATTATCAGGTCTGGAACGCCACGTATTGGCACACAAAAATCCATATAAGGTTGAGAAATGCGTGTAATCAGTATTTTGCAATTTTAATTTTTAAGAATTATTTAAATGTTTACTTTTAATTTATTTATTGAATATGTATTTCTAATTTCTGGATCTGTGCCTAGATACTTGGGATTCCAGAAAACTACCTGCCACTGGCCACATCATAAGGAAGATGCTAAATGTGCCCTTATATTAAAAATCTGATTTTAGACTACATTTAAAGTGTTCGCAATATAAACTATTCCTTTGTATAAATGATAATTGTTTTTAATACAATCAGAAGTAGTGATAATGTAATAAATAAATAACTATTGACTAATTTTTCTCTATTTAATTATTCACAATTTATAGGCACTCATTAATTAACAAAAATATTGGAAGATTATTGATGATTGATCGTGTTTACAGATGAATGGAATATGGTCCGGGTGCGGTCAAAAAAACTCAAATAGTAACTAATTATACTATTTTTAAAAATAAAAAAATAAAAATAAATACTATTTTTAAAAATAGTATAATTATTTACTATTAGAGTTTTTTTGACCGCACCCGGACCATATTCCATTCATTAACAAAAATATTGTATCTCTTAAATTACAAATCTAATATCATCAATTAAACAAGTAGTATACCATTATTACTACAAATACAGTTCTTCCGATCCATTAAATCCTGGAATATCTTAGCAAACGTTTTGCTACAATCGATTTATCGGAAATACTGCTTTATATTATCGATTTTACACTTTTTTTACCGTTTTCTGTAAAACGATGATAACAATTTTGATGAATCTCTTCTTCTAAATTTACGATTAAATGACCTTTAAGATCAGTTAGGTATTCTCTACAGAATATTACAATATTCTAGCGGTTTAGAAGCTGAATTTTCAAAACACCTTCCTCTGAAGCCCTTTAAATTTTGTTTATTTGAATACTTAGCTATATCTTATTTTTAGTAGTAATAATAATATGTAAGTATAAGCTATGAAAGAAATTCGAAATTATTTTCACTGATGAAAAATACATCTCCAAAAATAAGAGTAATGATATAGATAAATAATGCACCGTTGGGAGCCGTTAAGGTATTTAAAATCAGAATGATTAAGCCATTTTTCGATTTCAGGCGCTTTTTAAATATTGCTCGATTTAAATATCTTAAAGTCTCCTCTTCCCGTTTTAAGCTAATATTTCAAAAATGATATAGGACCGTCGCTCTCCGGGGGTCTTAGCGGGGCGGGTCCGGCGGGAAAGGATTGCCTTTTTTAAGTGTTATGATCGTATAAAATACGAATATTTATAACATAACCGTTGGAGTCACTTTCATTTTGTTTATAAAAATGAATACATATAAACTTAGAAAGAATTTTACAATTAAATAATGGAGAAGGTTTTTCCTGAGTTGAAAATAAATTTGTGGAAAAAAAAAAGTTGTAGATGTATCATATACCATTTAGAAGCCTAAATTTTAGGGAAAAAATAATATTTAAAGTAACTATATTACGAAATATTACCCAAACTAAAATCAAATTTTTGGAAAAAAATATATGTCCACCGAAAAAAAAACTGCAGAAAAATTATTATCTAATCATACAGTCGTAATGTAAAATTTTTATAAAAATTTATAAATAATTGTTTTCGTCCTTTCAGGCCTAATGTTCAGTTCCTATTTTCACTAGTCACAGTATTTGTTAGCATTAATGCGTGTTTTTTTTTGTTTTTTTTTATTGTTATTTACAACTGTATAAAAATATATACAACAAGTAAATTTCCTGTAGGTGATATAGTGACATGATACAAACATGTGGAAAATCTACCCATTGAAAGAGCCCCAATACCAACTTTAAATATTAATTTTACTGAAAATTTTTTTAAAATAATTTTTGCTAAAATTTTAAAATTATTTCAGTTTTTCTCACACTAAGTTAATAAATGTACATTAAAAAAAGAAAAGAAATATTTTTTTTATTTTCGAAAAGATGTAGACCGTGTTAAAAAATACATATGTTAAATATTACGATGGTATGACTTTCTAGGTATGAAGTCCGACCCCGGGTGCTCCGGGATGGTGCGAACAGTAGAGGAGATCCCAGACTGCTTGGCTCATGAGGAAGGGGATCTGTTTAGTTGTGTTGGCTGGAACCGAGTAGTAATACACGGACAGGCCCGCATTGATTTTGTGCCAAATCCTTTACAAACGCTTCTGGTTATAAACCTGGATATCGGTCATGGCCCACTGACGTCATCTGTTTCATTTATTCTTTTGCTATGTAACTGACACGAAGCGCGTCCAAGATATTTCCATTATTACGCTTTGAGGCAAGTACTTAAAAATATCGGGCAGATATTGATATGAATTTTGTTCTTATTATTGTTTATACACTTAAATTATATCTTCTTAAAAGTGATTCAATTATAACAGTATAAAAATAATTATATTATTTCAAACATTTTTTGAGACAAGGTAATATATATCAAATAAATCAATTTTATATCCAAATCCGTCTCA
>NW_027108332.1:393008-393414 GCF_000696795.3 Halyomorpha halys | reverse complement strand
AATGAATAAATAAAGTGTTGAGACGGATTTGGATATAAAATTGATTTATTTAATAAGTATAAAAATACTTTCTAATATACCGGAAAGCAACACTGAAAAGTGAAATATTATCGGCATCAATTATTGTCTACTAAACAATACGTTAGTAACCCGGTAGTGTCTTCCTGTAATGCGGTTTCCTGTAGTGTTGGTTACAATTGAGGGCGCAAAAAAGAAGTACAAAGTAGGGTTTATACAAAAACCGACATTTTAGAAAACCGGTTTTAACCGGTTTCGAATTTTTATAAAAAATATTTTTGCTGGAATATTCTGTAATTCGAACAAAAACTTTTAACAGAAAATTTAGAGTGATTAAAAGCTGTTTTTGACTGAAATTATTTACTGTTCAATTTTATTGATAGTAAAA
>NW_027108332.1:378025-392458 GCF_000696795.3 Halyomorpha halys | reverse complement strand
TTCACAAAATTCCCCGAAATAGAAAATACCCTCTCACTTGCAACCGAAGTGTTATTCATACATTGAAAACCGATATTTTCTACTAAAAAACCGGTTTTTGAAACCGGGTTTTTAAAACCGACAAACCCTAGTACAAAGGTTTGTTCGCTACATAGTTACAATTACGTCGGCATTAACTGTCATGGCAGTATAGTCGCACTCGGTCCTGCGTCATAGTTCATCGTAATATAATGGTATTAAAGCAACTGTCAAATTAATTTTGATGAGTAAGGTTTATTGTCACTGTGTGGACAGGACGCTACCACAATGCTCCTTTGTTTCACTTTCGTGACATTACTATAACAAGTAACTGTGACCGTATAAACCAGCCTTAGAGCAATATAGCTTTATTATAGAATATATCATCGCACTTATTTTAACCATTTCATTTAATATACTAGAAAAATTAGTAGATATATATGTATAAAATATGTATTTGAACAATTTTTTTTTTTTCATCTTGTAATATTATATTCTGTTAATATTTTTAGACAATGGTAATACGAATTATAGAGCTCGTTCACACCAAATATATAAATTAAATAATAACAAAATAAGAAATAGAAGAGATTATTAACTTCGGTCGCAATCTCAATATGTTGGGTTCGGAATTCATTTAGAGAGTATTAATTATATGTACAAAGCTATTTCTGTTTAAATCACTATTTCAAGTAAAATAAAGATTGCAAAAATATTCTCGTTACTAGTTGGATTGTTATGTTTCTTATATTGTATCATAGTTTAAACCAATTTTGAAACAAAATATTATTATTTTAAAAATATAAAACTATAAAATTATAGAAATGTTTTAAATATTATCATTGATCGATTAAAACTTTTAACCCGTGATTTGTTAATTAAAAATTGTTGTTCAAAATAATTGAAAATGACTTTACTTCATGAATTAAGTATACATTGATATTTAATGGAAATAGTTGGATATGGAGAAAATGGTAAACAAGTTTAAAGTTTTTGGTATTTAAAGTGGATCCTCCAGTAACTCAATTTTAGTCATGAAGTTGATGTAACCTTTCAGACATATACCAGTTTAATCTACCTCATTACTTACATACATTACGTACATATACAAGTACTCGCACAAACTAGGTTATTTGGACCCTAGTGACCTTAAAACGTGTAATTTTTATTTTTCTGTGACCATAAAAATAAATTTTGGGTATCTTGAGATTTAAATAACGAATATAATTTTTTCTTTTCTTTGGAGAATTCCCAATTCGAATTCCTATCTCTTTTTTCTCCTTAATTATTCATCAGATTTTAAAATATTTTGTATTTATCAATTTTTTTATTATTGTTAACAATGAGAACTTTTTTTTCTAAAATGTAAAATTAATGGTACTTTAGAGGAAATTAAAAAAAATTCGTCATTTAAGCCCGATTAGACATAAATGAGGTTAAGACCAAGCTGGTATGGTAAGCCCACTTTATAATATATCGATTCACCGAGTTTAATAAAAATGAGAAGATACTAAAAATGCTTAAAATCGATTCTAGATTTGTACGATTGATCGATTCTAACGACAAAGTACTGGTAAATATGCAATCAATCATCAGCTTCTTCCAACTTTTCGTTTTTGAGTTGTCCACACATAGACCATTTTGTAAGACTTGATTATTTGGAAAACAGAGACCTAAAAACGTTTATTTCCGTCGAAAAATTGAATTCGAAATCTTTCACAATCGAAATATTTACACTTCTTGTATATTACATATATTAAACTAAAACTAAAAAAATAGTTTTCCATCGTGCAAAAATTATTTGATTTTGAGATATTATTAATGTGACCGTAATGTAGAAAATTAACAAGGCTTTAAAACGATATTTCATTGTCACTATTCCTATCAAAGTTCCAAATTATTTTTTTTCTTAGACTTTTGTGCCCAACAGACCTAATAAGAACTACCCCGCTGTTCTTTGTTCCTAGTCGAGTCGAAGATCTACAGCTAAAGGGGAAAAATCTCCTTCAAACGTGGAATGAGCTCATGGAGGACAGTGGCGTGGGCCAATACTGTTGTCCAATTAACCTAGCTGTAAATAAGGAAGGTCGAGGAAAGTTCTGACAATAAAGCAGGGTACAATGGCTCCAGAACAAAGCCCTGTCTGGGGGCAAACACTCAGTTGGATTCCCCGTCTGCTTTTTTATTTGTTTTAACATTCGACTGTCCTAACCAAGCAAAATATTTTCCATTGCTTTCCTGCAACTTGTAGTAGCATATTGGTAGAGACTGCTGTACTTATAAATACATAGTAGAGTGGGGCCTTCGAAGTGAATTCTGCACGTCGGAGTAAGGATGGCAATTTGATATTAAAATCTAAAATAATTTCAGGGTTGCGAGGTGGCTCAGTGAGTAAGGAACTGCGCTACTCCAAAGAATCCGATTGTGTCAGATAATTATTATGTTATTTAACCGTGAGTAAACACTGTGGGTTTGGGAGCCTTCCGAAATCCACCCAGTCTCAATCAACTCAAATCACCCCAACCCAAAGAACAAATCACCTCTTTGCACAATCGATGTTCAAGGAACAGTACTTCCTTACAAAGTACTGAACCCCTGACTCTATGGGTTGTACCAGTACAGATTTCCATTTTCATAAAAATCTCAAATAATAATGAATTAGTTCCGTAATAGTCTATTGAGGACTTGGAAGCTTAAAGTATCTTGTTCATAAAGTCATAAATACGCTAGGTATTCATTCACCCGATTTTGAGCATTTTGATATTCTGTGTTATTGATCCACTTACTGGAGTCAGAAAAGTCTGGAATTTTTTTATAATTCAGCTTCCTTAGTGTATAAATAAGAGAAAAACTACTAGTTTACACTGCGGATATCATCGTACAGAAGAAGACTTCCTACCAATTACATCCTTAAATTATTTATAAACACTAGCACATTTTACTGCTCTCACCATCAAAGAGAAGAACCACTTAAAATATGTAGGAGTATAATTTAAAAGAAAAAAAGTTTGATACTTTCAATGAAAAATAACTATGTTTCTTTTTAAAAAAAATTAAATGCTTGCTAATGATCTTGGAATAAAAGTAGTATAAAATATTCTAAAATCACAACAAAAATTATTATTCATGAGATCTTTTTTTTTAATTTATTAATTGAAATTCACAACTGTATTAAATAAAAATTCATCTTAAAAAACGTAATAACGGTATAAAACTGTCTTGTGGAGAATTTTCTCGTTGGTAGAACTCCAATTGATATGAATCTAGACTAAAATAAATCAAAATGATGAGTGTATCTTTTTATTTATTTTTTTTTTTACTAGAAATTATTATGACATAAGTGATTTTTTATAATTAAAAATAATAAAACGATAAACAATAATACTGGCAGGTGAGGACAGGTGTACTGACTTGAAGTTTATTTTTTTTTTTTTGTTTCTTCTCTTGAAAATTTTTTATTAGTTATAATTTAAAAAATAACATAAAATACACACTGTTATGTTTTTGTTTCTATTAGTTGATCAAAAATTATCGAAAAATTCAAGTCTCGTCACTTGATGGAAGATAGTGCCACTAGCCAGATTAGTATATTTTTCTTCACAATGTTCGAAACCTCTTCCAAGTCTTATCTGAGTTCTGTTAAGTCTTTTAAATTGTTTTTTTTTTTTTTTTTTTTAACAATTTCGAAATATATATCCTGGTGATTATAAATTCACCGAGTGCTATGGTGCTTTTTATAACCATGTAATATGCCATCTAGAAAGATAAACATTCCTTCCAATTTATAAATCATTACGGCCATGTTTCATTTTAAAGAAGTCCTTTAGCCGGGGAGTTATGACAAAGAAGGTTGGAGAGTTGCCCAAAGTCACTTCGCGAGGGCTAGGGGATAGGGGAACCTTCGATAAAAAATGAAGAAAATAACAAAGCAGAGCACTGCCTAGGAAATAGAGTCAATGTGTTTTTTGTTTTGTTTTTTTCTGTATTTATTTACTTCAGATCCAACCCACCTATGACAAAAGCAGCAGTTCTTGCCGTCTTAGGTTTGGCAGGAATGGTTGTTAGTATCATTGGAATATATTGCTAAAACTATTAGACAATACAATTTTTTTTTTTGGCGTGTGTGTGTTGAAACAACATAACAACGCTAATACTATTTAATTCCATCTTCCTTGATTTTATAAGGAGTCCTTATTTCATTCTATTATATTTTGTTTTAAGTAATTTTACTTCTATATCATTTTTTTATTTGTTGAAAAAACACAACACTGATGTTTCGTATGACATCCCGATCTTCAGAAATGTTTTGCTATAATTTATTATGAAAAGTAGTTTTATTAATGTATAAATTAAAATTTCATTTAGATCTTGATAAAACTTCTCATTACGGTTCTTGCCAATCCTCATATTATTTAATTCCATCTTCCTTGATTTTATAAGGAGTCCTTATTTCATTCTATTATATTTTGTTTTAGGTCATTTTACTTCTATATCATTTTTTTATTTGTTGAAAAAGCACAACACTGATGTTTCGTATGACATCCCGATCTTCAGAAATGTTTTGCTATAATTTATTATGAAAAGTAGTTTTATTATTGTATAAATTAAAATTTCATTTAGATCTTGATAAGACTTCTCATTACGGTTCTTGCCAATCCTCATATTATTTAATTCCATCTTCCTTGATTTTATAAGGAGTCCTTATTTCATTCTATTATATTTCGTTTTAGGTCATTTTACTTCTACATCATTTTTTTATTTGTTGAAAAAACACAACAACGCTGACGTTTCCCCATCTTCAGAAATATTTTTCCGTAATGTATGTGACATGAAAGTTCATCCAGATCCTTTTTTATATCTTTATAAGATTTCTCATTATGGAATTTACCAATTCCCATATTATATAATTCCTTATTTATTAAATTTATACCCAATTCTTCTTTTATTCTATTATTATTTGCTTATTCTTTATTTTTTATGTGACTTCCTTATTGTATATTAAGGAATGTGGGACTAGAATCATAGAATTTTAAATTCAATAGTTCAATGCTAATTTAATTTTTAGGATAATGATACGAAATTTAGTCAAAAAATATGTGATACTATTCTTCTCTACATAACAACCTTTAAAATAATTAGTTGGTTTATTTTATAATAAAAACAAATTTGAAAAACTTAATGTACACATACATATAGCTAAATTAGGGAAGCTTTTGTAGTAAATATTGTGGTTCTTGTTTTTTTGTATTTATTTATTTATTTTTAGCCCATGTATTAGGAATTTTAAAGCGCTGTAATTAATAATCAAGAAGACATATCTCAATAATATTTCACAGTTTTCCAATTCTATGCCTTTACATCTGTACAAAATTTGAAGAAAACATCCGCGTTGAGTTGACGAAATAAAGCGTTTATTAATTTTATTTATTTATTATTGAATATAATAACGTTTAATTTAATATCATTTAAATTACCATTCGTATGGCAATTGCTTGATTATAATCAAGAACGTTAACTTGTAGAATACCAGTCCAATATCATAAGCCTCCAGAGAATAAATGACACCATTCCTAAGTGTTTCAAGTGTCGGTAAATCTCAAAGAGCATATTCTCTAAGAGAACTCAAGTGTTATATCAAAAATATGTTATTCAAGCAACAACGTAGACCCAGAAAATATTCCAGTTACTGGTCCTAACTAACAAATAATTTAAATATGAATTTTTATTATAAAATAAATAAAAATTTAGACCAAAATACATTTTGAAATTAATCGATTATAAGCCCGAGTGTATAGAAGGTTAAAAATTGTGTGTTCATAACAAATTGATAGTGTTAAGTTGATCTATAGTTAAAGGTTTAAAAATTAATGAAATTGTGACACGATAGGTAGCTATAAATAAGCTTATTAATAAATTAATACGATTCCCTATTATTTTATTGTTTTATAGGGTGATTTGACTGATATTAATGACCTGGGCAGAATAGCCAGCATAAAGTTTTTAAATACTTGATGTGGAGTATAAAACACCCAAATCCAACAATAATCAATTTTACCGTTTAATTTATAATATTAATATAAATCTTACCTAATCTTGTTTGTATCAAAATAAACTCGCTAAATACTATCTGCATTTTTAATAAATTAAAAACTAAACTATTCTGATTAAAAACCTAATGTTTTTTATTTCTATTATGAAGACTAAAAATTGAATTCAACTTCTTAAAACTATTTGGATTTTAAAGTTTGGAAAATAATATGCTAAGCCACTGTGTAGGAAGGAGAATTTAAAAATATTTATCTAAGCAAAATTCTTTTTTTAATTTACACTAAAACTATGGCAAGGAAATGCACAATTGGAAAGCTAAGCAGAACAGCTGTTCAATACAGTATTTACATATGAATCAAGTAAAGAATTATCAAGTAAGCCAATGTAAAAAAAAAAGAACTTTAAGAAGTTTGAATAAAAATGTATAGATATATTCATATTGATTGAACCAGTTGATTTTTTGTTTAATTTGAATTTAAAATAATATATGATAGGGTGACTCTAGATATATGATGAGGCACCCGGGACAACTGCTTGCAACTGCTTTACAAACTCCGTAAATTCCTACCTCCTACATACTTTCTCATCATTCGTTCCTTTCTCATTGATAGATTTTTCCATGTAAACCACTATGGTTCCTATTCATCCCTCTATTCTCAGTCCGCTGGTGTTCCTCAAGGAAGTATCCGTGGTCCCATCCTCTACACCGTCTATACTGCTGACATTCCAACCAATCCTAGCACTATCCTCACCATATGCCGATGACACATGTGTGCTCGCGGTTAATAATAACCCTTTAATCGTATCCCAAAATCTCCAATCCCATATCACAGCTCTCGAAGATTGGTTTCGTAATTGGAGGATTAAGATAAATTCCATCAAATCACCTCTACCCTTCGTCGTAAACTTACTGACTGCCCTACAGTTTCATATAATGACGTTACTCTTACCCCTGTCGAACAGATCCGCTACCTTGGACTACATTTGGACAAACGATTAACCTGGAATCCTCACACAAGACTGAAAAGACATAAAGAATTACAGCACTTACTAGATAATCGGTCTAAACTTCCAACTCATTACAAAAGACTGATCTACATGACTGTAATAAGGCCAATCTGGACATATGGAGTTGAGCTTTGGGGCTCCACTTCGAATTCCTCTCGTATTCAATCCTTTCAATCCAAAATCCTTCGTAAAATCCTCAGTGCTCCTTACTTTTTCACGAATAAAATCATACATAAAGAGCTTAATGTTCCCTATGTAACCGATCTAGCCCGAACCAGATATCACCCCTTTCATTGTAAACTCTCTAACCACTCAAACCCCCTAGTTTCTAATCTTGCATCCTCTTCCATTCCTGACAATCCTCAGAGGCGCCTGAAAAGAAGATGGCTACGAGACCAGCTAATGTGAAATGTCATTAGAGTGGTACCAATGGGTTAGTTTCTCTACACGCCTGTAACACTCCAATTTATCTTAGATCAGATTTACTAAATTTATTATAATGTACAGTTGTAAATAGCAATAAATAAATATTTAAAAAAATAATATAAACAGGTAATAAATTAATTTAAAACAAAAAAAAATGAAATTCTTACAAGGCACAAAAAAAGACTGAAAAAATGAAGGGTTTGGATGCGTACAGAGAATCTAAACAACTACCCCGAATTTCTTTATAACAAGATTATTCTTGAGAGACTTTTTTTTTTAAGTTGACACTTCGCACGTTGCTCACAATGCATTGCTTTGCTCTACATTCGTCAATACTATAACTTAAAAAAATTATATTATAAATAAATATTTTCATACATATACCTATATTCCCATAATGTAAGTGATTTAGTTCAAGCATGAATTTTGTGTAAAACAAATGCGGAGTTTAGTGTAATATAAAATTACATAGACTAATAATAATTAATAGACTGCACAATGTTCATTTTCTAAAATCATACATTGAATATTGTCAAAAATCTTTAAAAAAATATTTTATTTTTATTTATTTATTAATATTTACAACTGTATAAAAAATACGACAAGTAAATTTGATCATAATGACATAATGATATGGTACAGCATGTAGAGAAACTACTCAGTAGTAGAACTCTAAATACAGTTTACAATATAAGGTCACGAGGCCATCTTCTTTTCAGGCGCCTCGGAGGATTGCCAGGAATGGAAGAGGAAGCAAGGTTAGAAACTAGTGGGTTAGAGAGTTTATTATGGAAGAAATAATATCGGGTTCGGGCTAGATCGGTTACATAAGGAACATTTAGGTCTTTATGGATGGTTTTATTAGTAACAAAATAAGGATCATTGAGGATTTTGGATTGTAAAGATTGGATAAGAGAGGAATTCCAAGGTTTAGTGGAGCCCCAAAGCTCAACTCCGTATGTCCAGATGGGCCTTTTGTCATGTATATCAGTCTTGTGTAATGAGTTGGAAGTTTAGACCGTTTGTCTAGTAAGTGCTGTAATAGTCGGAATCTGCGTACAGTTTCCTGTCTTTTCAGTCTTGTGTGAAGATTCCAGATTAGTCGTTTGTCAAGATGTAGTCCAAGATAACGAATCTGTTCTACAGGGGTAAGAGCCACATTATTAAAGTATACTGTAAGGCAGTCGGCAGGCAGTACGACGAAGAGTAAATGTGATTTGTTGGGATTTATTTTTATCCTTCAATTTCGACACCATTCTTCGAGGATGGTGATATGGGACTGGAGAGTTTGGGATGCAATCAAAGGGTAATTACTAACTGTGAGCACAATAAAAAAATATAAAAATCATTTTTCTAAATTAATTTTTTTTTTAAACATTCTGCATCACTATAATTAAAACACTTGTACTATCTATTTGAAATGTTAATATCCACCTTAAAAGAACATAATGTCATCAAATTAAAAATTTACATACCAGAAATTATGTAAAACTTTGTATAATATAAACCAGAGAAAGATAACAAAATAAACATAACATATTTCTAGTTCAATTATTTCCTTGAGAATACTCGTTGTATTTTCATTTATTCACGTGTTCACAAGATACAGTTATTTTTAAAATTAATAACAATGGAACTTACTGTATGTTTTTTAACAAGGTTTTCATGCATTTTATTTTGTATACTGTAAAACAACTAATGGATGTTTAAGGGTTTTCTATAGACCGTCGTAAAAGGGGCGTAATCAACAATTTCAATATCGCAAGAAATCACAAACGTTCGGAGCGGTAAAATGAAAGTGTCACATTAGATTAAAATTGTTACCAATTGTATCTCTTGTCATTGTACAAGTAGCGGCCATCAAGAAGTATGCCACAGTACTCCACAAACCTTCAAAGTCACAAGCAGTTTTGTTTTACAAGCAAAATTTTCACAATCGGCCCGTGCCTTGTAATTAGGTCATTCAGCATGCTGTGTATGCTTCTGCTCGTGTGAATGCCAATTGATATTGAATTGGAATATTGAATACTTATTGTTATTCAATGTTATTGAATACTATGTTGTCCGATCGCTATGTTAGTTTTGTAACGGTTATATCGCTGTTTGTTGATGCTCAAGGATAAATCTAGTCAGTTGTGTTGTACTGTAGAACTAGGCCACAGCCAACCTAAGTGCAGTGTTGAATGCTTCACAGACCCTAATGGCCATTAACCTCGGCACACGTTCTAACTTGTTTGGTTTGAGGAGCTACATCGTAAAACAGTTCTGAGCCCATAGCGCCTTCTTCAATGCCTTTTAGTACCTTGGGTGCCAGTCGTTGGATCAGCTTACTGCGATAGTAACCGCTATTCCAAGTAACGTTATAGCGTTAGCCATTTTTTTTGTTATTCTGTCTGCATTCGAAATATATTTTTATTTATTTAATAAAATTTAAATTCTATTTTATTAAATTAAAAAAATAAAGAAATATCAACGGTACAACCCGTGAATAGTCAGGGCTGTACTACTTTGTACGTACTGTTACTAGACCAACGGTTGTACAAGGAAGTGATTTGGTCAAAATTGGATTTTTACCGAGTTAATGGTACCCACTTTATGGGGCTGGGTGGACTCGAACCAGTACGGGTGACTCAACGGCTACAGGTAACAGATAATAATTATCTGCCACAACCGGATTTGAACCCGGGACCTTGGAGTTAATAGTCATTTGCCTCACCAATGAGCTACCCACTCCCACTTTTATTAAATCAAATTTTATTTAGAATTAAATAAAACAATGAAACTAGTAAATGCAATGTGAATTATAGAACAATTGCATGATACAGACTTGTGCAGAAACTACCCACTGGTAGAACTACAATGACACTTCTAGATTAGAAGGTCACGAAGCCATCTTCTTTTCAGAAGCGTAGAAAGATTATTAGGAATCGAAGAGGAAGCAAGGATTAATATCTTGTTTTGGTCGAATAGGCAACATCTGACACATTGAGGTCATTATAGATGATTTTATATGTGACAAAGTAGAAAGCATTGAGGATTTTACGAAAGATTTTGGATTTGAGAGGAATTCGATAGTTTAGTTTAGATAAAAAAACTCAAATCTGTAAGTCTATACAGGCCTCATATTATAGTCTTGTGCACGCGTGTTTTGTAATTAATTGGAAGTTTAAGCCGTTTGTCTGGTAAGTAATGCAACAGTCGTAATTCACGAGCAGTTTCCAGCCTTCTCAGTCAGTATCAGGATCCCGAGTTATTTCTAAATGAAGTCCCATATAGCGGATCTGACAGGAATTAGTGGAATATTATGAAATGTTACTATACGACAGGAAGCCATACTATCAGTCTGATTTAGAGTTCCAAAGAATAGCCGAATGTTTTGGTTCCATAAATTCCGCTATTGTTACTCCCATGTAATGGTAATTATTTTTTAATCCTCATTCATAAATAAAAACACGAACTATTAAGCGATTTACCGGCTCTTTATTATTATTTTTCTTAGAATATATCGCTTGACAGAATTATGTTATTATATTACCAACTTTCAAATTTTAATATTGCGAAGAATATTGACACCGTAACGGTAAGTAACATTAGATTGAGGCTAACTGGTCCTATAAATCCTGTAGGTAGCCAAACCTTTATAGGACAAGAGTGGAGAGGAGCGTGTTTTCATTTTGTGGAACCTCCACGAAATAAAATTGAACCTAACTAGCCGAGGTCGAACCTGTGTTGCTGCAGACCCGGGTTGAGATGATTCCTCAACAGCCTCTTACAAAGCTCGGATCTATCGATCGATCTGTAATACGATTACATCAACAACAAAACCAGTGATCTTAACTTAATCAGGATCATGGCATGTAGTTAACCTTGATTTCGATTTAAGCCTCCATCTGCCCTTTCCTCCACACATCATTCGCTTAGAATCGACGGTAGTGTTCCTAAACAATTAAGATTAGATACGAGGAAGGAGACAAATTAATTGCCCACGAACATCTGGGAAGAATGACAATGTGCTCTAGGCAGGACCAGGTGTACCACGACCACTTATTCTCGGCGTGCAAGCTCCATCTGTCCCCTAGAGCACGCGATCCGCCATGTGACGTCTTTAGATCAACATTCATTCTAAGTTGCGCAATCTCTTCAACCGCCTATCATAGAACTAACACATGAACCGTTTCTTCTAGATCTCATTAACGGTATTATACAATAATTAGAAAAGTATGTTTTCTCGAATGAATAAAAGCTAAGCAGATGGAAATTTCCTTTCAACAACCGTTGGAACAACGTTTATATTCCTCTTAGATCTTATAATGTTCATCAAACCGTAGTTGAAATTTTATTTAACAAAAAAACTTTAAAACATAATTAATATCTGTACGATAATACGATAATTATGCAAAGAATGAAATAGGCAACCCGCCGATCACAACTGTAATGAGGGCTACAGCTTGTTAGATCCATAAAGGGGCCCGGTCAGTCTCCGGCTTGAGCATCTACGAGTATATATTTAATAGAATCCAGAACATTCGTATTGTTCAGGGTCTGGGCATTATATATGAAATATCGAGATATTCAGATTATCGAGATTTATAGTAATTGGGAGTAAAATATGAAATAATACATCATGGTATTAATAAAAATACGATTCAGTTAGCCCAACAAAAACTAAAATTTCATTTTCTGGTATTTTTTATAAAGCATCATTTCTATATCGTTGACAATGAGTCTTGTCGATAGTTAAGTCAGGTATCGTCAATTTGTTTTCAGATAACACCTAGGCCGATATTGGTAACAAACGACATACGTTGCTAAAATATATATTCTTTGGCGATTATCCAGATATGCGAATTACTAGGGTATGAAATAATGGGATACTTCTGTATATATCATTAAATTAGGTATTGAACTTTTTTAAAAATGGTTTACTAACTGTTAGAACTTTTACAGTTAGGATTTTACATAAACGTTCTTGTATGAATTTCTATATTAATTATATACTAATTGGTCAACATGATTAATATTACTTTTGCTGATTATTGAAAGTTATTTTTATCTATTGTTATTTTACTCTATTCAGAATCTTCGTGTCCGATTTGTAATTTATTGTTTTACTTATATTAGAATTGTATAGCCCCTGAATTTTTCACTATGTAATAATATTTACAATTTGAAAAATGGAATTTATGTCTCTGGACTATAGTGAGGTGTGTCAATGCTGTATCGCTTGCATTTTTGAAGTTTAATATATGTTGGATCACGCTAGTTTTAAGTTTTTTTAGGTTTTCAAAAATGTAATAATATAAATGTTTTTTCAATTGAAACATTCAAGTCTATATATGGTATTTTGTTTGTATTGAACATGAATTTTATATTTTACGTTATTAGTATGACTGATAAATTTATTGTGATTATATAAACCAAATTTTATGTCATTTTAGTAACACAGTTTGAAATTTGTTCTTAATATGTATGTAAATCTGGGAACATCGTTCATTTTCGTTTGGATACGCTAATGGGAGCAAAGTATCTGCAATTTCTCAAGCAAAGTTATTCAGTCACATTTTTTGAAATCGTGACTTAGGAAGATAATAATTAATAATAAAAATTTGTACTTACTTCTTAATCATTGGTAGGATTTAAACAACTTAGAAATTGCTCTGACCTTTATACTTCACGATTGAGAAATCCAGCAACAAAAGTTTAATAATCCGTTGTTTTTTTTATGATATATTAGTTATGGTACGAGTAAGACATGTTTTTTTATTATTTTTTTAAAGATCAAACCAATGAAAATAAAAGCGAAATGAAATAAACACACTAAAAAAAAGCTACAAACGAAAATTCACACATTTCTATTATTTTATCACAGAATATTTGTGAGGAGTGGTTGGGGTAAAATTGATCTGTAAGGGGTAAAATTACCCAATCGGAAGTTATTTTATATTTACTGGTAATGACATATTTTGTATAGAGGACTTATAGTGACAGACAAGCTCTTCTTTGTGGGTGTTAAAGTGTAAAGCTGTTAATAGATCTCATATTAAAACTTTGTTCGCTTTAAATATTTACTTTTAATTTTGTAATAATTTTACAATAAGGTGATATTTTATGAATGCAAAGTGAAGAGGTTCGTAAGACCGAGCCTGCCAGACCTCATATATGCCCGCGGGCGCAATTGGGCACCCCTAATAAAACCTGTACCAGAAATCCGAAACTATAATTAAATTTTCTCAATAAATTTCACAGTAACAGTTAGTGCATAATTTTTGTTTTTATCTTCAGGGGATACCTATGAAGTAATAATTCTTATTTTTTTAAATTACTTGGTAAAACTTATTGATAGCTTTGTAAAAAATAAAAATTATTCTTTATAGAAGTTTTAGTTTGTTTATTTTTCATAAAAATAAAAAAGAGTTTAGGGGCAATTGCCTATAGTAACTACTATGAAGTATGATAGTTACCATCATAACATTACTGTCACACTAACTCTTGCGTAATACACTACGTACACGTACTGTAACTGTCAAATTAAAGCCAGTTTTCGCTGTGACACTTTACTATACTGTTATAGTGCAATACGTGATAGTACATGTAACGGTAGTCCTGCTCCTGTTACATTAAATTCCATGACACATTAGAGCCGCACAACTGCTGCAGTTACTGTCATGTATGCCAGTATAAAACTATTACAGTTACTGTCGTGGCAGTACAGTAACACTTCCAGGTCTATCGTGATTAAAATGAGTATCTGTCGTGATGGGGAAGCTGCCGTAACTTAAAGCCCGTTAGTGAATAATTATTCAACTTATTCTAATCAACAAAAAATCACATTGATACCCGTCACCTGGCCTATAAAATTTACCCCTTATCATAATTTTATTGTAATTATCTATTTCTATTATATTTTTTTTATTATTCATTTTTCCAAATTAT
>NW_027108332.1:339982-376660 GCF_000696795.3 Halyomorpha halys | reverse complement strand
TCCTAGGCGTCTGAAAAGAAGATGGCCTCGAGATCTTCTTCTCTAGAAACGTTATTGGAGTTCTATCAGTGGGTAGATTCTCCACATGTTTTCATCATGTTACTATGTCACCTACAGCAAATTTACTTGTTGTATATATGTGTATACAGTTGTAAATATCAATAAATAAATTATTTTGAAAAATAAAAATAAAATTATTATAATTAAAACTCATCAATAGC
Source organism: Halyomorpha halys (assembly GCF_000696795.3). Classification (NCBI taxonomy): domain Eukaryota; kingdom Metazoa; phylum Arthropoda; class Insecta; order Hemiptera; family Pentatomidae; genus Halyomorpha; species Halyomorpha halys. The sequence continues at coordinate 376,439 of NW_027108332.1, read as the reverse complement.
TTCTTGGACTTAATTAAACTGGGATTTTCCTTTATTCATCTCTTTCATCTGGCTGTAGACAATATTAATTTTTTATAACAATTGCATACAATCAATTAGTTTAATTTTTAATTATTAGTAGAAAAAAAAAATAAATATTTTAACATTACTTGATTTAGGTTCATTGAAACAGGTACCTGTTACCTGTTTACATCCAATCAACTTGGTCGCAATCCAAATTGTTCAATTGTTGACAATTTTGCAGGGATAGCAAAACTATTATTAACTAATTTTATATTTGTATCGAAATGGAAGGACATTTTTGATTAATGAGGGCAGTATGGGGATGGAGCTAGAAGAGGTAGAAGGCAAGGCTCCACTGGTCGAATGCCAACCGAGCTGGGGTAATATTAGCTCCGGCACGTGGCGGCCACGCTCGCGCCCACGCTGCCCAATCCCGTCCCACAGATTACTATTCCGCGAGAACAACCTTACAAATTATTGGTATCGATATTTATTTAAATAAATGTTTTATCGATTATATAAAATTGAGGGATTTTTTTTTTTTAAAGAAAAATATTATGTGCCTCTGTAATCCCAAAGCGCGCTGCAGCGGCAGTTTTAGACAGGTAGGATAGTTAACAATGAAAATTGTGCGTTATTACAATTTGTACTGTATGACTTACTTAATTACTTTATTTATTGATCAGTATTATTACAATCTGCCACAAACTTGGAGAATGAGTAATAGTGCTAATTGAACACATTCATACCAAAAATAAATAAAATAAAATAAAAGTAAATAAATAAAATCTCTATACGATATAAACAGAAGAATAAATAAATAAAATGAACACAATAAAACAATGTAAAATAAATTATACACAATATTTACAATCGCGACCTGAGGATCCCTGAGCCCACTCTATCCCCACTTATGAGGGGTAGAGCAGGGCGCTTCGAGATCCTAGCGCAGCCCTCTCACCGTATCACTGGTAATGAGCCAGTGGAAACTGAAATACTGTATGAAAGATAGAGTTTTAATCAAACTTTATTCTCTGACTTAACAGTTTAAAAAGCGATTTTTATTTGTTTTTTTTATACTCTAGCCTGATTACTTTTCAGTAACTAAGAGAAGAATGACAAAATTCCAAGTGTAATAAATTATTTAGTTATACTGATTTTATGCTCAAAATATTTTTGATAGAGATAGACCTTATTATTGTTATATAGATCAGTCATTTGTAATGGATTGGAAATTTAGACCGTTTGTCTATTAAGTGCTGTAATAGTCGGAATCAAGGTGCAGTTTCCTATCTATTCAGTCTTGTGTGAGGATTCCGTTAGCCGGTTGTCCAGATACATAGATAATTGTAGTCCAAGACAGTTGATCTGTTCTACAGGGGTAAGAGTAACATTATTAAAGTATACTGTAGGGCAGTCGGCAGGCTTACGACGAAGAGTAAAGGTGATTTGTTGGGATTTATTTTTATCCTCCAATTTCGGCACCATTCTTCGAGGGTTGTGCTATGAATTGCTATTGATTGTATCCGAGACTGGACAGTTTGGGATACAATTAAAGAATTATTATCAACTAGAAGACACATGTAAGGAGCATTGAGGATTTCGAAGGTTTAGTGGAGCCCCAAAGCTCAACTCCGCATGTCCAGATTGGCCTTATTATTGTCATATAGATCAGTCTTTTGTAATGGATTTGAAGATCAGACCGTTTGTCCGGTAAGAGCTGAAGTAGTCGAAATCGACGTGTGCAGTTTCCTGTGTTTTCAGTCTTGTCTGATTCCAGGTTAGTTGTTTGTCCAGATGTAGTACAAGGTAGCGGAACTGTTCGACAGGGGCAACATTATTAAAGGAAACTGTAAGGTAGTCGTTAGGTTTATGACGAAGGGTAAAGGTGATTTGTTGGGATTTATTTTTATTCTCCAATTTCGGCACCATTCTTCGTGGGTTGTGCTATGAGACTCGACAGTTTGGGATACAATCAAAGAATTATTATTAACTAGAAGACACATGTGTCATCGACATGCATGGTGAGGATAGTGTTAGGATTGTTTGGATGTCAGCTGTATAGATTGTAGAGGATGGGACAAAGGGTACCTTGAGGAAAATATACTATTAATGAAATAATATAAATTTAAATTTAAATATATCGTTTCAACCTATTAGACCTTTAAATCATGAGTTTCCAATTTTTGTTTTCAATCTAGGGCCTCTAGTCAATATCTCTCCTTTACAATAGATTATTTGAGGATATTTATAGTTTTTAAGAAATACGACTGAACCATAGTTCTTTTTGAATAGCTTAAAAAATTATCTAAATTATATTAATTTTTTTTTCTTTTCTTATATCCTTATGTGAGAGTTATTAGGTTTCAGTTTGGATTACTCCATCTCCTATAGATACTGGTACTTGCACTGGTATTTGTTGGGGGGAACAAGTCCGGCAAGTGGGCATAGTGGTTTTTTTGCCAACCCCTGGCGGTTACCTGAGTTCCCACTACGTACTAACCAAGGTGGGAGTGAAGAGATTCATTCTTCGGGACCGTCGAAAAATGAATGTTAACCGCTCCAGGTGGGAATCGAACCCGAAACTTTCCTAACCGAGCGAACTGGGACCTGTGCCTCAACTCGCACGGCCGTCACGTCCCTATCCTCTAGGGATATTAATAATAGTAATGATCTAGGATTATAGAGGTTTTTTATTATCCTTATGTATTGAAATTACGTAAAAAATAAGTCTTTCTTGTTCCATTCATATCCTTAAAATATTTCAAAAGAAATGATGGATAGAAATTTGAACGGTTATAGTTCCTGCACAATAATAAGTATTGTGTTGCAGAAGGGAGAGGCAATGGTAAGATTGCCCTAGTGCAAGTGATTATTAATTCTATTTTTCAAAATTCCACAGACCAACCAATTATTTTTTTTTTATTCATTTATTTTTTTTTTTAGTATCATTGTCAACTAAGCCAAAAAATAAAAAAGTGACAATTTTACTTTTTTTTTTTTTTTGTAGAGACTAAAAGCAAAATAAATGAGTCCCGTAAAAACAATCACCTCAATATGAACACAGGCAAGAATAATTTTTAGAATTTCAAATAGATTATCACAAAATTTCAAATAAATTATCACTCATCTCAAGAATTTTGAACTTTTAAGAATCCATTTTCATTTTGTGACTGAGGTGAAGATTGGCCGAATAGAATCATTCTACAAATTTGGTTCAATTTAGCTATGAAATGTTTTCAGAAGAATAAAGAAACAGGCATACACTTAATTTCATAGTTTTTGTGGTATCGATTTTTAGTATTGAAGTATCATAAATAGCAGAGGAGTGATAAATCAAATTAATATAACTAATTACTGTATTAATTCTAATTGAAAACATTTATTTAGAAGTTATCAATCTTAAATATTTTCAACATAAATTTTTGTTCAATTCTAGTCTCATTGTCAACTAAGTTAAAAAAATAAAAAGTGATAATTTCACTTTCTGTTTTATTTTAGAGACTTTATATTGAAAATAATTAAGATTGATAACTTTGATTTATCACTCCTCTGCTATTTATGTTACTTCAATACTAAAAATCGATACCACAAACTATAAAATTATAGTCTGATACTCAAACAAATCCCAAAAATAAAAATAAAAATTAAGGTAAAATAATTCATCAAACAAAATAATAAATCATTGCTACGAAAGCTTATGTTGCATTGTTGTTGTTTTCTTCTCTACCTACAATTTCTTCCCATATATGAATATCATTAAATATTTATAACGGAAAATAAATATGACGGCAAGGAACTCACAATATTTTTCCATATATGATTCAATCAATTTAATATTGTTACTTGTTTATGTAATTAGTGTGCAAAAATTATTTTATTATTGTTTATTTTTTTCATCTTACTATATACACATATATGACTAAAGTATAGTTTTAGCAATTTCACCTTTTTATCATAGGAGGTAGATTGTTCTATTCAATAACAAAATATTTCACTCTCTCAACATTTACCGAATAATATATTGGAAAAAAAATTCAAATTATTTGAAAGTTATTTGTTTCATATTTACAGAGGATTTCTCGCTTTTCATCGTCGTCATTGGGCATACATCGTATACAACGAACTGAAAAACAAAACAATTATCGACCAACTTAAACCAGTTTTTGTATTTTTTTTTAGTTATTACATGTTTTATAATAATGTAATTTTCTCTTATTTTTATAGAGATAAAGAGAAGAGCTCACATTTTAGTAAATTATAGGCAAATTGTTCTGATTTCTGTATGCCCAATTTTGTCTGATCTAAACATTCTAGGCCTTGTTAAAATTCCAGTATACAATAGCTATTGTAAAATCGATGCCGAATATAGCCACAAAATAATATATAGATATTCAAGATATATTGAAAGTACTTTATTGTTGAAAACTTATTACGCATATATAAACAAACTTGTGAAATAAAACCCTTTTCAATAAACCTAACAATATTCTCTTTGTTTACGGCCAAAGAAGTACACTAAAGCTTTTAAAAGATTGTTTAAGATTGTTGTTCGCAGTGAAATGAAGGAAGCAAGTGACGTCAGAGTTACTGTTTCGATAAAAAATAATTTATTTTTGGCATTTTAAGATTTCAATAATTTTATTTTTTTACTTTAGATGTAGTGTTTAACCTTAATACATAATTTTCGATAAGTTCGTATTTTCATCGCAATCAATTAGATTTTAAGAGTTCATTTTATGAAATGGTGTAATAAATCAATGTTCTTGATTAATTAATACATCATTTTCTAGTGAAGAAAGTAGAAAGTCATAATTAGTTTACCCCTGCTGCAACTCTCGCATTATATTTATTTCATTGTTCTCTTTAATTCATTCGAAATATAAGCCATCTCATATACATACTTATATAAATATAAACAGTATAATATTATTAAGATTGTCTATTCAACACATACAATTGGTAAAGCTGCCTATTTTATAACGATTATCTTTAAATAACAGTTAACGTAATATTTAGTTGTAAGGACTCGCTTAGACCTCATAGCCAGGGCTCGAGAACAAGCGGGTCTCATTAATTTAAGACATAAAAATTGGCTATTCGCTCAAAAAAACGTATTCAAAAAAAGGACAGACCAAACATTTAGTCCAGTTATTTAGTCCAGTATTTTTTCAAAATTTTGAGCTCTTGGAATATCGCTATGTAATTTTAGCAATAAGGTACGGAAGAGAATGAAACAACTTGTAGTAAGTATCCCATGGATCTGTGGAAGCTAAATTTAGAATCAGGTTTGACCCGTGCCTAATTCGTGCACTATCTTTTTTTTTTAATTATTTATTTAATGTAATTTACAACTGTACAAAATTATACAATAGGTAAATATGTAGTATGTTTCATATACACTTGAAAATCTTGGGAAGGAACCACCCTTTGGTGGTACTTCAAACATTAATTTAAATTAGAAGATCCCGTGGCCATCTTCTTTTCAGACGCCTCAGCGGATTATCAGGGATTGTTAAGGATAAAAGATTAAGAATTAATGGGTTAGGATGGTTAAGGAGTTTGGAATGAAAAGACGCATATCTGTTTTGGGCCAAATCTGCAACGAATGGGATGTTAAGGTCTTTGTGAATGAGTTTATTTGTGACGTAATAAGGAGCATCAAGGATTTTACGTGCACTATCTGAAAAAAAGTTTCATTTTTTTTTTGTTTTAAAACACAGGGCCTAACTTACATATCAATATAAGTATTAATGTCTGCGTCGAAATCTTTAAAACCAATTTAAACTCGAACCGCTGGCTTACATCTTAAGTCCCAGTACGAATTTAAGAAACGGAATTGAGATTCGTCACTTCTCAAGGAAATTTTCTTTCTTATTATACCTCATTCGTTACAATCGATAGTCGGACAAGGGATCGATACAACACTAATATTTATATGTAAGATGGTAGTTTTATCGTATAATCGAGATTAGATTCGAAAGCTCGGTTAAAAACCAGTGGGTTTAAGTGGATATAAAATGAAAATGGATGTCAGAGGTATATTATAGGCGTGTAATGAAAGAATAGGTATATTCCTCGGGCTGGATATGGAATTATATACCTCAGCAGGCATATACAGAATATACAGATTAAGTAAGGTATATTACTATTCTATATATACAGAATAGATATTTACATCAGTTAAAAATTGGATTTTAAGCCAAGTATCCTTGTGAACTATTATGTGGCATATGTTTTTAACAGGAATACTCTAGCCAAACATTGTTAAAGGATACAAGTATATATTGATTTAATGGACTTTGTTGGGATTTATTTTGACCTTCCAGTTTTGATACTATTCTTCAAGATTGGAGAAGTGTAAATTAAGAGTTTAGGACGAAGTAAACTATTTCTTATTTCCTTAGAACATAATTTAGTGAATTATCTGAATCTGAATTTCTTTATAATCTTCAAATTTATCATCCTGTTCATCTCATCGGAGCATCCTAGGAACTGCAGGATGATAGTACAAAGTAAGGAGCATTGAGGATTTAACGAAGGATTTTGGATTGTAAGGATTGGCTTCGAGAGGAATTCGAAGGTTTAGTGGAGCCCTAAAGCTCAACTCCGTATGTCCAAATAGGCCTTATAATTATCGTGTAGATCAGTCTTTTGTAATGGATTGGAAGTTTAGACCGTTTTTTCTGTAATAGTCGAAATTTACGTGCAGTTTCCTGCCTTTTCAGTCTTGTGTGAAAATAAATAAATATTTTATATTTCTTCTTTTTATCTGTTATTATTTCCGTTTTCATTAATTTTCCATTATCTTTTATTATTATTTTTTAATTTTTACGTTTCATTGTATACCTGTTTAATTTTTCATTTGTTCTTTTAAGAATATAGCATTTAAGTGTTTGTATTTTTTCAGTTCCGATGAAGCCGTGCAACGTGGAGCGAAACGTTGATTCAATATAAAGGGTTTAATCACTGAGTTTTCATTTGACCGCACCCGGACTATCTTCCTTTTATTATATAATTATTTGTTCTTATCCTTGAGTCTTTCTATTATTGCCCTGTTGTACGATGGTCATTAAAATAAATTTCTATCCCATTTTTTTTTCAACGAGTGCGTGTAGGAAGTGAAGTTAAAAGGAACATTTTAAAAAAATTAATTGGAGCCTGCGAGTGGCGATGCTCGACTAGACAAGCTGTTCTAAAATTAACTACTACCGCAAGGTTTTTGATACATGGCCTCAGTTATGAACTCCTTTATTGTTTTTCCTCATTACTTTACACAATAACTATTATTCTATAAAACATATTCATTAAACAAATAAATTATAATTGCATTTCTCCTTGCTCATTTTATTTCATTTCGCGAGAATCTCAGAATAATATCTTCTATTGTTTTATATAAAAAATCACATACAAATGTTTACAATTACTATATATATACAGCAATTATTTTATATAAATGTTTATCATTTACTATTATGATTTATATTACAGTGTGTGTTTGTGTATGTAAATCATAATTGTAAAAATACATGTTTTCATTACCTAGACATGTATGAACTTCACTTGTTGAATTATTTCATTTACCTGACCGTTCCACTCTGGGACTGTCAGATCCTTTCTCTGGGAAACTGTTAAGTTAGAAATTTCAGATATTACTGTCCTTAATGTGTTGAATAAATTTTAGAATCCATTATTGTATATATTTAAAAAAAAATTTAATTCAATTTAATTTTTTAGGTTTTTTTAACGTTATTATCAAGATTTGTTTTAGTTTGAGGGTAAAAATTTCCGTGAAAATAGCTCGTCACTTGATTTCGTAATGTAAAATCATTTAATGATCCAATAAGTACTAAGTAAGTAAGTATATAATGTAGCATATGTAGCATAGATTTAAATTAAATTTCAACGTAAATGGCATAATTACCTTTAAAAAATTTTTCGTTTGCCGTTTTCCATACTATAATTTCTGATGTTTTGGAATAAAAAGTGGTTTATAATTTATTATGGTTTCTACTTAATACATTTCATCCCTTCATTCAGTAAAAGATGTCAGAAATGATCGCATACGAATCAGTACCAAATTTTAAAAAAATTATACATTATTATAATATTTCAACCCTTGGGGTGACTATAATATGGTTCTATAACAACCATACGTATAATAACCATGATGTTTTGATTTCACTCATATTATACTTCATAAGAGAGTGAAACGCAAAATCAACTCTACAAAAGCCCTGCTTTTGTCACAGTACTAGTTTTGTAAATTTTCAATTTATTTTAGTAGTAAAATTTGTCATTTGTAGCGTTAAGTAATATATATCAATATTACCGAACCATCGAACAGTCGCAAGTTATAAAGAACGGAAAGGACTAAAAACACCAAACACCAATTTTCCCAGTCCGATTTCTAAAGAACAAAGATTTTTCAAAATGAAATCAATTAATCACATAACAGACCAACTACGTCTAATTATAAGAACTTATAACTGTGTTTAATGAATTAATCATACTACACTAAAACGCTCCTCAACTAAATACTTTTACTCGAGATAATCTACGTCATCTCATCTATTGAAAAGAAAAATAATAAAATTTTTTTAGTAAATTGACTTAGGACTCTTATTGAAACTTTACATTAAAAACAACAAAGTTACAATCAATATAGATTGAAAATCAACAATTTTAAGAAATTAAAGAGCTACAATAGTTTAAATAGCAAAACATAAGAGGCTATCTTTCACTGTGCCACAACACACTACTAGGAATATTGTAGAGTTGGAATTGCCTTTCACTCTTTTATGAAATATAATATAAACACCCAGTATATCTACCGAAATGTTTATATTAACATGGATATACTAGCTTTACCTGGTTGGTACAAAGAATACAACACTAACTACACAATCTTTGTTATCGAATCCTATTGCAATTGTCAGGGAAAGATAACAAAGCATGGGTTATATGCCATATATATATATATATATATATATACACACATTTATATATGAGTATAGATAATTTTATGAGTAGTTAGTGGACTAGGAATTATATAAATAAATACGAGATATTAATAACTGAAGTAACTATAATGATTTGCTTCTAAATAATCTGCTGTTTATCTTAAAATGTACATGCTTCAGCAGTTTGTTAAAAAAAACTGTTTATTTTAAAGAACCCAGTGTTTACTAATGGTATCAGGAACGATCACAGAATGTTGTGTTATTGTAACGAAAAAAAATGTCTTCGCTGGAGCGGTAACTCTTTATCACTTATAGCATACCTCTTTGATCCAGTCGCTTTTTGAACACAGCTCAGTCAGTTTCATAGCTAGTGTGATGGGGGACACTTTGGAAGAAATTATGTCTAATCCTAGGGCTAAGAATCCGTCTTATTTTTTTGTTGATTTTATCATTTTCAGGGGTCAGTATCAGTATACGTTTTACTTCAAAGAAATTTCGATAGTTGATTTGTTCTCTCACAATAAAGCACATTATGTTTTTCGACTGCCAAAGTTCATAACACCACAAGAGATGGCTGTGGACGAATTGGAAGGCGTTTGGAGTAAGTGTGAAAATCGACCTTTTATAATTGTTGTCATACAAAAAGCATTGAGAAGATATTATGGTCCTTTCAATTTTTTCTTCGCGATGGGTAGGAAAAGTGGGTTCTTGCAGAGATTCATAAAGTTTCCCATTTTCAACTTGGAAAATCATGGTTGCCCTCCTATAGAAGAGCTTCAAGAATCCTATCTCATTGGTAATGGAAATAAACCTGCATATTGCCGCCACCACGCGCCCGATTTGCCTATGGCTTGTTCAAGACTCAACTCATACTGCGTGAAGAATTGGGTACAGGAGAATGCTCAAAAAATCAACATGTTGAACCATACTACGAGGCTTGCCACATTCAGAGGTTGGTGTAGTTTACATGATCCTCGAGTTCTTGCTCTTTTGGGATTTATCCGTATAAACGGTACCCCAGCTGTTATGTGCATTTTCTGCAGGATGCATCGCACTCAAGTTCCTTGTCTTAATAAGCTCATTAATGATCATGCTCTTCTATTTGTGTTAATTGACCATGTATGTTCATATTAAATAGAAGTTTCCCACTTTAAAAAAAAAAAAAAAAAACCTTGAGCAAATTATTTAGCTACATAGGGTGTGAATTTGTTACAGAAACATCTAAGTAAAAGTATGCATGTGTTCTTTTATTATCTGTATTCTACTAAAATCATAATGATCTATTTTTCTTCTTCATGTCTTCCTCGTTTTTAATGTATAATATTTGAATAAACAAATGATTCTGTATATGTTTAGAAACATTTGGGCATTTAATAATTTATAAACATTTAAACAGGTTAATATCTAGACTTATGAGAACATTCTTTCATAGGATTGGTCATCAATGTTTCAACTTGATTCTGCTGAGCAATGTTTATTGTTTAAGATATTGAAGTGTGCATAAAGTATAAGCTAGTTTATCAGTTAGTTCACTTATTATTTTAAAATGTTTTCCTCCACAAAAAACTTTCCTGTTCAATTAATCACTAGAGTTCTAACTGTGAATAATTTCAGACTATATAATATGAAATGTTTATTATGCTCCTTATGAATTATAAGAATTTGTTTCTTGTGCATGGTCAAAATTTTTCATTTTGTAAAGGAAATTTCTTTCCTTGTGTTTTAATATACATTTTGGGAATAAATAAAATGTATCATGTAAGAATTGTAAGTTAATGTGCCTTACTATTGTCATAAATAAATAATTATATATACAAATTATATAAATAAATGAATATTTATACTTTTGTATTTTTTTTTCACCTGAATTATACCTAATAAATCATTAAGGCATAATGATATTTAATGTAGCATTTATATTAAATAAACACAAATTCACACAAGCATAGGCAACAAATAAAAAATGTTTACTATATAATTTTTAGTTTTCAAATATTCAATAGGTACATCTGTAACAAAAAAAATCAAAAAGTACATTTGTGAAAAAATAATTATAAGTCTTAATTAGTTTTTTTTTCCTTATTAACTAAAAAGTTAATATTCTGTTTCTTCAGATGTGGCAGTATTAAAAGAAAATTTACTTTATAAAGTTTAAGTTATTCTTATTATATATTATAATTCATAATATTATTATCTATAAAATTATAGATTATAAGTTTACTATAATGAGTCTAAAGCTTTGTTTCTTCTCAATTGTAATATCACCTATAATCCTGGTTCATTATATTGCTAGATAATCAAACTTTATTAGTAAATAAAAAAAACATTTATTGGAAACCTATTGTCATGATACATCATATTGCTATTGAAAATTTTATTTTTATTGTAAATTTAAAAGGATTTATTTATATATAATAAATATATAAGAAGATATATATTTATGAATAAGAATATGTACTTATGTCTTTGCAACTTAAATATTTCCAAGTTTAAATTTTATGTTTATTATATTCATGTTTAAGTGAAAGTATCACAATTACATTAGTTTTTTATTTTAACTGTACTATCAAGTTAAAATATATTTTTTGGTTAAGAATGATCATAGGTATATATATTGTAACTAAATAAATCCTTTTAAATTAACAATAAAAATAAAATTTTCAGTAGTAATATGATGAATCATGACTATAATTTATAGTACTATTTTACTAAAGAGGTAATGGTCAGTTTTATGGTTTATTATAGTTTCTGAAATATATATAGTTTATTATAATATATATTTAGTTTTGTATTATAGTATGAATGTATATATATTTACCTAGCGGTCCGGAGTTGAACTATCATAAGAAGGATATAACAAATGATTTGTTTTTGTTTTCAAATGTTTAGCTTTTGTTTATAACAATAACTTTGTCTTTTTTCAATTACTTGTGATATCTCACAATTAGACTCATTAAAAACAGTGGAAAGGGCCTTTATTCTATTCTATTGTTTTAGGTAAGTAGAATAGTGTTTTTACTTTGTATTTTACTTAGTAATTATTTTAAGCTCTAACCTTATATTTATAATAAACTATTGTTTTATCAATCGTCTATCTGTCTACTTTCTTCAGAATTATAAATAGAATAAATTCTTTTCAACTACTACTTCAAGTAATAAACTATTATTAGTAGAAACCTTCTCCTTTCTTGACAATATGGACACATAGTTGAAAAGACATTATTCTATTTATTCATCTAAAGTATGAGTTTACTAATTCTTCTATGGAAAAGATTGTAAGGTTCGACCAACCAGACCAACTGAAGGATTTGGACTTGCACAAAGAACTATTAACTATTAAAACGATTGTAAGTAGTAAAAATCCTATTATTAAAGTGAGTGGTTACAGAAAAGTTGCTGTTGCATTTAAACCAGAATTGGAACAGAAATATTTTGACGATGATGATTAATTTAGAATTAGTGATCACTATTTAGAAGAATATAATGCAAATGAACCTAATGATTTAGACGAAACTAACCGCCAATAAAATTTTTTTTATTAAACGTATTAAGGAGTTTGAGGGTCGCATTTAAACAACATATGAAGAAGTAACTTTCAGTGAAATAGAGCAAACATTTTTTTAATGAATTTTAATGGAAAACAAGAAGCTGTAAACTGGATTGCCTCTTTTGAGAAAGAATGTATACGATTTAAAATATTCGATGGTTCCACGAAGGTTGAAGCCTTAAAATGTTTTATAGATAGTAATGTAAAGGAACGGTACAATTCGAGTTTGTTTAAGTTACCGTTCATTGGGAAGTTTATGAAATCATTTTTATTAGTTTATGGGAAAAAGAGTTGGACTACAATCCGCACAGCATTCAAGTCTAAGATTTTGTACTCAAAAAAGAACGTTTACTATTAACACACAATTTTGATTCCAAATGCACTCTTAACATTTATTTTCATAAAGTCTCTAGCGTTTCGGCCCTCAGGCCATTTTCAAGCAGACAACTTTAAATATTGATGTAATATTCTTTAAATTTTTTGCAGGTTAATTGCCCAGGTCATATATAACTTTTTATATTTTAAATCAAAAGTTTTTTCACATAAATAATTGTCTCTTTTTCTACTTACTAGCATCATTTATCATATAATCATCATACATAAATGAATAAAATAAATAAATGACATCAATAATTTTTTTTAATTAATTAAATTATTTTTATTTTTAAATTAAATTTTTTTTTTTGTTATTTCCATATTTCCTTGAAAATGGCCTGAGGGCCTAAACGTTGGACAATTTCTGAAAATAAATATTGAGAGTATATTTGGATCAAAATTGTGTGTGTTAATAATAAAACAAACTACTCTCAAACAATCATTGTAATAAATCATTAATCTAAGAACGTTTACTTCTGAAAGCAGACAAAGATATGCCCGAAATGTATGAAACATATCAGATAGTGTATAATTTACCCTTAGATGTTCAGGATAGGTTTGATAGAGATAAGATTGTGGCTGTAGATGATCTTTTGAGAAAACTAAACAAATTCAGTGATTCTTACAAAAAAAAAAAAAAAAAACTGAACGCAATATGCGGTGACGAAAAAGACTGAGTGAAGAAAAAAATAGAAAAACTAAATGGTTTGGATAATGGAGAAATGCACCGATGCAACATAAAAATGCAGTTAATTTCACAGAAATGGGTGACATCCCTATTTTTTGGGGATAGAATTACTACCAATTTATTCCACGATCAAACTTTCCTCTTATATTCTAGAATGCAGAGAATTCAGTATTTATACCGATCATCGCTCACTTATATACGCTTGATGAGATGTCATCTAGGCAAATACCTCACTTGACTAACATAAGCTAATTTTCGAATGAAATAAGGCTCGTCAAAGGCTCAGAAAACACATCAGTTGACGCTTTATCAAAATCGAATCATGGAAGAAACATTTCACCAAATTAACTATTAATTATATATATATATTATATAATTAGTGCCGATGCACAACTTCAAATGATGATCTCTTAGATCTTCAATAAAAAAATTTAAAAAAACAATCTAGAAAATATTTATTTATATTATGATTTTTCAACTGGTAGAGCTCACTCGTTCATTTCGAAATTCTTGAAATTTGAGAATTTAAATAATTTCACTGTTTATCTCTTCCTGGCGATCGAGCCACATCTCGCTTAGTTTCTGAAAGATTCGTTTGGTCTTTTATGCAGCGCGAGGTAAAGTAGTGGGTTCAGGAATGACATGATTGTTAATCTCCTCAGACCACTCGCCAATCATGCCATGCCCTCTTCAACACTTTGAAACATTTAATGAACGTTTTGTTTATGTTGACATTGATGTAGTTAGCCCCCTGCCACCATCAAAAGGAAGCACTTATTTACTAACGTGCATTGACCGTTACACTCGATGGTTGGAAGCATTACTTGTGAAAGATATCAGTGCTAAAACGTTCTTTGAAGGTTGGTTCTCAAGTTTTGGAACCCCTAATAAGTGATCAAGGTCTCAATTTTCTCTCTTACCTTTTTAAACACATTGCAAAAAGTTGGGAATCGAATTCCATTCGACTACCTGCTATCACCCTCAAGAGAATGGCTTGAAATAGCTCACCATATCGCTGTATCAAGAGAACGACTGAAACACGCAGTCATGGTTAAAGAGAACTTTCCTGTTCGAAATAGCAACCAATTTCCCTCTGAGCCTGCGAATGACAAGGATCCATATGTAACGCGAAGTGGCAGATATGTGAGTTTGGGGAAAAGTGTGGTGGTCCTTGGTGGCAACACTAAAGTTAAAGTTAATTGAAGTTACCTCTCACCTTGTTGTATAATACCTATGTGGTCATAAAAATTGAGTTATTTAGTCTACATTTCGTTTTCTTGGATATTTTTCTGTTGCTATAAAAATTCCCATTTTAAGGCTTCTCAAGCAAAAAATAACGAAAACCAACTTAGTTTCTGTCAAAATAACAAAGTCATATACATATGATTGGAATCGGGAGAGATCGGGTACTTTCGACAGTCTCCAATTTTTCTCAAGACTGCTGTGCCTATTTCTCCGTTCTCTTCCTTTAGTTGTTTATCTGATTTTTTTCTTAGATTATATTAATTTATTCTTTATTACAGTTAATAATGTAAAATATTTAATTATTTAAAACAAACCGGAAAAATTCGAAATTTCGCAGGGTCACAATACATACCCCTACTATATATTCCAGATATAGCGCGGAGTGTAAATATCAAGTAAAGTGAAAGTAAAAATATCATCGAAATTACTTGAAAAATACTCAATTATACCATTTACGATTTCTTTAAGTCGTCGGGTTAGAAAATTTAAATTTATCTACAAATTTGAATAGATTTTTCCAAAAAAAAATTTCGCAGACTGAGCTACAGCAGCAAATGTTGAACAAAAGAAGACAGGACTAAGACAGAGGACTGTAAATCGTGGGGTGTTGTTGCGGTGGGTAGTGCGGGGTAAACAGGCGCCCCCGCTAACTCGGTTACCGGCTCCCGCAACACAAATCACAACCCCCGCCTTTAAATCACCCCAATATATTATACAACTTCTACAAAAATAACTGTTATGCTTTCCTAGCTTTTCGGCCTCCCGGAAACAAAGGGAATCCCCCCTCGTATAGAGCAAACATAAAACCCGTAGTAAATGGCCGAAAAACGATTTTTTAAAAAATCTAAAATAAGAGATATTTTTAAAAATATTATTGATAAAACAGTTATTTCGAGATTTTATTTTTATAGTTTTTTTTTCAGTTCATATTTTACATAATCTGGTTTAATATTGTAAGAAGCTAGTAGACTGTATGAAGTAGATTGTAGTAAGATAGTCCGGGTGGCGGTCAATAAAGTTATAAAAATAGTAAAAGAAAACTATTTATTGATAGCCAACACTTCGCCCCATTGTAAGAAACATTCGCAAACATTGTAAGAAATGAAAAAACATTTCCAAATCATTGATTTTTTAATAAAATATATTAAAGAAATAATAATAATTTGAGGAAGTGTACATATAGGTGGATTAGTAACTAGTTATAAATAAATACAACCATGTGTGATAAAATTTTAAATACAGATCTAGACTAATAAATTGTAGAAAAATTCGTTAGAGCTAGTAATAAATATGTTAAAGAGGTAATTGAGTTTTCCTCGTTTTGATTAATTAATGAATTTCCCCAATCTTCGGAATGAATAATTAACTGCAGTCTAAGGTTGCATATTTTCAAATTGTATCAACATGTAAATACAATGTTTCAAATCTTGTCACTTAATTTAAGTGGTTTAGTTTTTATTTAACGTGGCACAAATATACATTTATAAAAATAAGGTATGTCTGAGTAATTTAAGAAAAGCAAAAGTATCTGATAAAAATTCCACAACTTAAATGTAACTTATAGTTTACTCATCACCATTTCTATGAATTTTTATCATCTATCACTGGTTTTCCCGATTTTTACGTTTCCTTTCACTTCGCCTATCTTTATTTCGTTCCTTTTTATGTTGAAAATAGAGGAATATAGAAAGTAATATGTATATAGAAACAGGTACGACCTCTGCCATGTGGACTTCTCTGGAACATACAGACGTGTTGATAATAATAATAATTATAACATTCTTTATTTATTCTGGGATTGATCCCTTACATATACAGGCGTCAAAATCAGGCTTTAGAGCCTTAGAGTAAAATAAAAAATGAAATTATAAAATGTCATAAAAAAATAAAAAAATTATGAATTTGAAAAGATAAAAATGAACAACAATAATTAACTGAATATATAAAATAAAAATATAACAAATAAAATAAAACCATATGTCATCATAAAACATAAGATGACTAACACTTCTGATAATAAATAAAAAGAAAAAAATGATAAAAAATCAAATACAATTAAATTAAAAATAATAAATGAAAAGATAAAATTTCTATTAATATATATATTTACAAGTATAAACACAAACAGAAAATATATAAATCTTATTTGAAACTTTCAATTGTTATTCTTCAGGAATTGGGTGGACAGAAGGTAGTCGAAGATACGGAATTTGAAGACTGGAAGGGTATTAGAACGTCGAATAAAGGAGGGAATAGAATTTCATAGAGAAGAGGAACGGATGAGGAAAGATCTTCCAAACGCTGCGGTTTGATGAGCAGTCAAGTCTGAATGGCCGTGAGCGGGTATTACGGGAATGCACTGAGAATTTAAATTGAAGGATATCAGAGATGTACGATGGACGGCGGGATTGGATAACTTGGTAGAGGAAGGAAGCAAGAAAATATGTACGACGGAAGTATTTCAACTCTTCATAAAATCGGGTGACAGAGGCGTCCCTGGGGACCCCAAAGATGAATCGTACAAAGCAATTATTTAACCGTTTTAATTTTGCATCAAGGTCCCCAGAGACACCTCCGTAAACCACACAGAAATAATCAAAGTGGGGGGATATTAAGGAAGTAACCAGGAACCTACAGGTTTCAAAAGGAAGTAGAAGACGAAGGTAATTTAAACGCTTCAGGGTGGAGAAGGTACGAAGGTGATACTGAAGTTTGTTTTTTTTTTGTTCACCAAGCATTTGTGGGAATTTTCTTTTTCTTTTTTTTTCGCAACTGCCAAACGTGTGTATTCGGCTTAAGCTAGACCTTAAACCTTAAACTTGTGTTCGTTTGAAACAAAAAAGCACATTTTTAGAAAGCCTTCAGTGGAAACACATTGAAGGTAGCTCAAACATGCTAACCTACCCCAGCATATTCACCTCTATTCAGCTTGTATTGTACTAAATCTATTATAGTCATTTTCTGACTTATACCTTTTTTTTCATCTTTAACTTATAGTTTTTTTTTTCATCCATCGTGATAGTTGTTACATCAATCATGGTCGCACATCTCCATCCAGCAGCTTTGATGAAGACCTTCATTTATTTCCTTCTTTAATGCTTCATATCCATCTCTTTTAAAGGTCTGTGGATCTATGTATAATAATCCACGGATCTTGTTTTTATTCTAGTTTCAAAACTTTCTGTTTATAAAAAAAGTTTTTTTCCTCCTAATTATCAAAATTGTAATATCATGTGTGTTTTAATGTGCAATTATCCTGTTCTATATTTGTATATTATGATGTTACTTTTTTCTTTGGTTTATCAGACACTTTTTACATTCAGTTCCAACGGCTATTTAGAACCCATCTATTAACTATTGGTTTATTCTTTAATCCTAAATAATCCAATTAACTAAATTAAATCCAATACTGTTGAATAGTGGGAACGTACACACTTTGTTTATTACACCTTTAGAAGTAGTTATCAAGAATTAATGAATACAGTTTGAATAGATAAGAACTGTTTATCATAATTACTAAAACATTTCTTAGCCTACGGATTCAGAGTTTTCCTAAAGATGTTAATTGTGAAATATAGCGATTAGATGCAGGTTCAATACCTATTTGTCCATGACACTGTAATATCTGCCAGTATATACCAAAGGCCGCGCAGAAGTCATGCTCAGACCATCCGAAGTAGGTAAAAAAAACTATGTAAAATGTTTTTAGTATTTAGTCTTGATTCGCTAAGCGTTAAACAATGGATATTACCTCATATTGGAGGATATTTCTGTAAAGGACACCTAAAGGTGAGTGGACAGGTGGACTAAGGACGCAGGTAGAGCCATATATCTGGACGTGTGTCCGAGAGTGTTTTTGCCAGACAAGATCGCAGCGGCCTATAAATAAAGGAGGGACGGACACAGGCTCCTCCCAAACGGTGTCCTGTAGCCCGACCATTGTCTACGCCCATGTTTTAATTAAACGCTAAAATATTGTCTTCCGGACCCCCCTCTTTCCTTCCCCTACCGATCTCTGACCCTAAATGTCACGCTTGTTTACCCCTACCGCATCTTCTGTCTTATCCATTCTGCTCGCCCTTCCGTAACCCTTCTGTCTGTTCGAATGTAGAGGTCGTGTTCGCATATCGGGAAGATGGCTCAAACTGTCACATTACATTACTTTACAGAAGTGTGATTCTAGCACAAACAGAAGATAATACTGAACAACTAAGCACTAACTTTTGTACCTGGAGTTACAGATTATAATTTTTTTTTTTTTTAATAAAAGAACTTAATTGTATATATTAACAAACCATTATAAACAATACTATATGAATTGCATTTTATCTCAATTTGGGCATTGAAAATATTAGCATTTTAACCATTATCAGCGATGACGTAGCGTAAGATATAATATTACAATAATTCTGAGATCTGATATCACTATATATATTCTGATACTAGAAGGAACGTCTTATCGCGAGAAATATGATTCCTAACCATATCAGGTTGTAGTCTTATCTTTTGCCGCACTGGCACTATATTTTTAGTTTAAAATGATAGTGCACTCCATATATAATATAAACATATATTATAATTACTAAAGATAAGATAATTTTTTTTAATAGTTTTCATTTTTAATCAATCCAGAGATCTTAACACGTATGCTCGCTAGTGTTTGTATACACAGTTAGAGAGCTAATTTTATATCACGTTGAGAACCAATTTCACGAGCTCATATGGGATAAAAATTCTGATCCTTCCAGTAGACTATTATCCAGCCATCAAAGGTGAGTCAGAGCTAGTAGGGAAGCTTTTCATGAACAGAAAACATCCGAGGCAGGGTGAGCCAAGGTCGGGAAGGCACAGATATGAGAATGGGTCAGGTTTGCTGGAACGGAGCGCTGGCGGGATGCCCCCAGGCCCTTGAATGAAAACATGGTCCAAGTCTTGGCTGCACTAGCATCTGTTTATTTGGAGGTTTGCCATTTTTTATTGTTTGGCAGTTTTTTCCTTCCTGCATCAGCATTCCTACTTCCGCCTCCCAGCCTTAGCCGTCATCAACCTGATGCATTTCCTGTTCTGTTTGCATTCCAGGCTTCGCTTTTGTTTCGTTTTTATTTTGAGATTGAATTTTAAATGACACCCTAATTTTAATCTACAGGAGGCCCTCCATATTATCTGAAAATTTACGTACTACTTAATCCTCACTTATGTATGAAACGTGGAAAGATATTGGAATACGATCGGTTCAAAAGAAGAAAGAGGAGGCTCACAGTAAGGATTAGGATCTCCACTTCTGGTAGGAGTCAAAGGAGGTGACACAGGGAAGGGGAGGGGATTATTTCTATGTTAATGGGGCGGGGGTGGGCCGCAGTGAATCAGTCCAGACAGACAGTCATGTCTTAATCCGGTAATCTGCTTTAAATGCCTTAACTGAATCTCTCTTCTAGCTCTCAACTCTATCCTATCTGTTCCAATCGATGCTTTGCATTCCTATTCTTCTTCCGCGGCCTAATAAATATATTGACACAATTCTAATAGATCTCTTTTTATCTTATTGGAAAACGTATGTATTTTTACTTTCACCATATACATGAAATATATCCTGAAAATGTAAAAGAAAATTCACATTTCAATATCCCCTTTCTCCAAACTTTAAATCAAAACTCAGCATAACTGAAAACCAAAATTTGTACGAAATTGAAGCTACATATTTAAAATAAGTAAATCCCTTGGATCTTACATTATCTTTGTGCTATCGATTTTACTCTTTGTTTACTATTTTCTCAAAAATAGTTCATAATATTTCGGTAAATCTCGTAATATCAAAGTAAAATTGGACAATCCTTTATATCTTGTATAGTCTGACAGGTCCTTAATGCCGAATTTTTAAAATAGCTTTCTCTGGAAATGGGAGTAGTAATACAGATTTGTAAAATACTGTTGAAAAACTAAACTTTTAATTAAAACTAATATTTGTCATATAAGGTAATAGAGAATGACGATAAGCTCATATATAAATGTTTCGTGCTTCCATGGTTGTTATGATAATATCTAGTTTTTACTTGCAATGTACTACCTATGTAATGTGAAATTCATTTCAACCTAGTTTAGTTTGGTAAGTGAAAGTTGTGGGAAGGGCGCACCGCACCATATTTTTAAATATACCTACTGGAGAAAGGAAAATAGTTATATGAGTCTGCTAAAGATGAAGTCATTATGGAATTCTACAAGTTTTAGAAATAATGTTTGGGTGTCTTGCAAATGATTTAAGGTCGGATTTGTTTCGTAGGCCGCCTGCCCACGTTGGTGCTGCTATCTCTCTATTAGATCGAGTACTACCAACATCTTTAGCAATCTCAACCTCCATGTGTTATGTACCATTTAATATCTTCTACTACAGACGTCCAATATCTTCTACTATTTTAGATTCTTAGCCTATATTGATAGTTTAATATTGGCGTGATAACTTCCTTATTAATGCTATAAAAATGTTTGTCATCTCCATTAATTTAATATTCTATTCTTATCTAACTGTTATCTTCATGGTATCTCAAGTCAGAATGAAACGAAAATTAAACATAAACTTTTTTCTAAACAGGATGGAGCATGCAGAGGGTGATAAGATTGAATTAAGTATCAAGTGCCATAAATAATTATACTTAACGGAACTTGAATCTAAAATTTTAGAATGGAAGATAAACTAGATACTTAGAATCTTGGAAACGGTTGAAACCTTTAAATTTTTGCATCAACGGCTTTAATTATAACCGAAAGGTATACGAAGAAACTTTTAAACATTCTATGTTGTTATATAAATACATAATTTCTTTCGGCCGCCCGTCTAAGTTAATGGTGCTATCTCTTAACTAGATCGAGCATGTATAACATCTCTAGCAATAAGTGTTGAGCGCCATTTACAACCCTATACTTCAAATTCCCAATACCTTCTATTAAATATTTTAAATTAATAGTTGAATTCAAATTATTTAATATTAATTAAATGGAAAAGTAAACTAACAACCATGTTATATATTCTATACTGTTATAGAAATATAAAATAATTTCTTTTGGCCATGACTCTTAGTTGATGCTCCAATCTCTCAACTAGATGCGAGCAGGTATAACATCTCTAGCAATAAGTGTTGGGCGCCATTTAAAGCCCTGTACTCTAAATATCCAATATCGTCTTTTAAATATTTTAGATTAATAGTTTAATAATATTAATTAAATAGGAAAGGTTATGAACCTTATTATTTATTGTATATTGTTACAGAAATATATAGGCTCCCGGTCAAATCTTATAACTTTAGAAAACTTTATCCTTAATGAATTATAAAATTTTAAATTCTGAAGGTTTTTGTACTTCATAATTGAATAAAATTCATATCTCCTGAATGTTAAGTTTTGTATTGCAATAGAATTTTTCCCACTATATGAGTTTAATTACTACTGGTAAATTTGTCTTTAAGGTATAGTGGATCAATCGACTCTCCCGTTTAAACGCCGGTCTTGATCCAGACTAGGTCGGATAAGTGGGATTGTGCTGTAGTTTCTACCTAAATGTGGTTATGATTGGTTGAATAATATTAATTAAATAATAATTCCGCAATAATATATTTCCTCCTTTCATGTCGAAACCTCCTACATATCTATTTTTCAAAGTAACTGGCATGACGCAGCATTGCATTCTTCGTGACGCGCTACTAGGAACAAGGAAGATTTGGCCGGGAGCCTCAGACAGCTTGCCGGCGATCCTTTGGCTAACATCCCGATGACCATATCCTCGATATTTTCCGGCATCTACCCAAAATCGTTGTATAATTTTGTGTTGAATCTATAAATAAGGCCCATATGGCACCAAGCAACTACAGATAGAAAGCTGAATTATTTCTGGTGCCTCCAACAATGAAATTATTGGCTGCTTCTTTTAGCAATATGATATGTTTAAATAAACACGTACGAAATAGCTTTTCTTACTTATCTTTAGACAATTTTATAGAAACATTGTTAAAAAAATTAAATCTTTAATAGGTGAGGTGTAGTTTACAGACAACTGGTTAATGGAATAGAAGTCAAATAGACCCTCGTCATTTTTTTTTTATTATTCAATTAAAATTAACCCAAGTTCTTAACCCTGTATTATAGCATTTTAAATATATTTTAATACTTTCTATGATTTGACGTCAATAATAGAAATTGTTTAACATAATGGGGGAAAAATTTGTCTTGTTGACAAGTTATTAAATTCTGCAGTCAATTAATATGATGCAATAATAAATAAGCCAAATGGTAGTGTCGTTATTCACCTAATCCGGTTGTACCATCAGCTCCAAGATGGATTTGAAGTCCATATGAAAAAATAATGGTTTACGGCCATTTGACAAAATTAGTACGTTATAGTACTGATTCCAAAATATTAAAATATTTTTGCTAGGATCCACCGTTTAGGGATTTATGGGCGAAAAAACAAAAAAAGATAAAATTTCGCTATTCGTTAATTATTTATACTAACTAACTGATAATTAACATTTGTAGAACATCCAGAAATTTGTTTCAGTGTTAATTTTTTACTCGTATATAGTCTCTATTCATCAGCATTGGGCAAAATTTCTATTTTTGGCTTAGAGCTAGATACTCATTCGATGGAGGACTAAATTTTATGTTGTTTAATTTCTTATAATATACCTTTTTTCCCCTAGAATATACCATTTAGTTGTTGTTTAAATTTGAGAGCAAAAAACAGTGGATGGTTATCATTACACTTGTAACTATAAAAAAACTAATTAATAAATTTAATATTAAATAAATATAAATATTCATATTCCTTTGCATTATATAACTTCAATTTTGTTTTAAATTTTATTTCCTTAATCATATTATTTTTACTTACTTATTCCATTACCTATGTGTTCATTTTAGCAACTCTAGCCGAAACGTTGGCACGATTAAATAAGTTATTTCAACTTATTTGTGTAATATTTTGACCGCACCCCCCAAACATCTTCTCCTCATATTGATATTAAATGGTTTTTATAATAGAATAATAGATTATACTAATAATTTTGATAATTAATTAATGATGTTTTATAATGTACAAATCAGATTCATAGCTGAGTAAATAATTTGATGTATTAACGACACACCACAAAGACCTTTCTGTGTCAAGTTTAGTAGAAATTAAACTAATAATAAAATAATTGGAGAAGATGGTCGGGAGGAGCGGTCAGCAAAATGAACATAAATAAACAAAAAAATATTTATTCATGCTGATGTTTCGACCTGAGTTTCAAGTCTTCATCAGGGCTATAAAACAAAAAAAGATAACAATCATCATTCAGATAAACGTAAAATTGAAAATAAATAGTATACTAACAAATTTGGAATTTAAAAGAATTATAGAATAGAATAATACAAAATAGTTAATTGATAACTATGCACTTAGACAGCAGTATTATGTATTGTTCCATCCAATATTTTGTATAGTTGAAAATTTGTTCATATACTATTTATTTTCAATTTTATGTTTCTCTGAATGATGGTTGTTATCTATTTTTGCTCTATATCCCTGATGAAGACCTGAAACTTAGGTCGAAACGTTGGCATGAATAAACATTTTTTTTGTTTATTTAGGTTCTTTTTGCTAACCGTATCTCCGACCATCTTCTCTAATTATAATTCTACGGTCAACTATCTACACCTCACTAATAATAAAATACTTTATTATCAACAAACAAGAAAGAAAAGGTTTAACTAGTAAAACTAAATAAAAAACACTACTTACGATATTGATTTCTATCGACAAAAACCTCTCATAAGTACGATTATGCCATTGGTATTACTTTTCTTATACTGATATATTTTTTTACTACACATCATACAACATCTTTCCAACAATCTACTATAAGCTTACTCCATTTCTGTTCTTAGGCGGTCTGTAAACTCGATCCATTTTGAATTCAGATGAACTATTCACCTTTATTGGGCCGTAAACTCTGTTGGCGGTTTGCTAACGCTAACCTCTATCATCCATAAACCAAGCTTGTCAGAATTATTCCGAGCACGGGAGTGAGTCTATGTAATCGGAGCGCGTATAGCCTCCCGAACGGTACCGGCGACCAGACCATACATACGCCACAGAACACATTCCTACCTGTTTGTTGTTGCATGACGTCACCTCGTGTACCGTTGTCATCTACACATGTAGCCTTAGATACTTACGTAGGAACATTGCGTAGCAACAGTGGATCCATGAACATTATCTTTTACTAGTATATTACTATATACAATTATAATCAAAATTATTTCCGATGATCAATCCTCAACCAAAGGATGTTTTATCCTTTATCAGCATATTACCGGCGTATTCTCCATAACTTATTTGTTTGTTGGAAGCCAGTTATAAAGTTTATTTCTCGTTGAACAGGTTCCTTCATTACTTTTCATATTCAAGGTTAATGCGGTTAATTTATATGACAAAAAGAATAATCCTGTTGAAATTCCTGATTTTTCTTCCATTTGTTTAATAACTGTCTGATTCTAATTAATGATTCAATTCGTTCTTTCTTCATTATCAATTTTATAGACATTACTTTTCTATCAAACTAATTATAGTTATATCTAAAAATAATTCAGTAAAAAAAGTTCATCAGTTATGTCAACATTAACTGGAAAGGTTATTTCAAATTGTTTTAACAAATAGAATTCAACATGATTAAGAGAAAAAAATTATGATTTTCTATACTGCAATTTAAATTCACCTAACGCAAATATTTTTGAACTTATTGTTTTTTATTTTTAAAATAAACGGCTTACTTAAAAAATACGTAATATTTTACTTTAAAAAAGTTTATATTCATTCCTTCCCTTTTCACAATTGGACCATATTCCGTATCCTCTTTTTTTTTTGCCTCTGAATACTTTTTTTCTAAAAAAAAACCAAATCACGTTTGAAAAAAAACTTAATTCCACATCACGCTTTTTGACAAATTTTAGACTAATCCAGAAAGAAACCACTATTTAATTTATGAGAAATTAAAGCTTGTTAAATAGGGTTTTGCAGTATTCGGTTAGATCTAGCACAACAGGAGAATAGGAAAAAAAGAATCACAAGTGTGATTTTAGAAAAAAAATAAAGTTTCGCAATTCTGTAAGGCTCCTTACATTAGTAGATCCAAACTATATTTCTTATAAGCATTTTTATTTACTTTACAGAGAAGGAATCAGAACTTAACTACCTTGAATAGTTGTGTGGTCACTTCCTATCAAGTAAAGAACATGTTCATTAAACTAAAATATAAAAATGGAAACAACATTCGTAGAATCGTAAGTAATAAAACCTGGGTTTTAATATAGTTCATGACATGCGTCTGAATGTATATCTTTACGAAAATGTAGTAGTAATATAAATCTTTTATAATATTGAAATGAATGAATGGATATCAATTTATCTATGAAAATGTTGGGTTATGTGTAGGAATAGGAACTGATGCTGATATAGAAGAGGATAAGGAAGTAGGATGATATACGGGTCGAGAACAACAAAGAAAGATAACTTTCGCTGTGGGGGGGGGAGGAGACAAGAGGGGACTGCGATGTTTGTTCTACTCACATCTTCACAAATAAACATAAACAAATGGAGACATCATATAGAATATCACAAAGAGCAGGAACTCGGGCTGTTTGTGGTCCAGGGGGTTGAGGTGTCGGTCTTGTATCCTTGGAACTGCAACGGCGCCGATCCCAACCCGGCCTGGGGGTTTATTTTTATTTCGGGGTGGTACCACGGAGCGAAAACCTCTCACCTTGATTAGAATAGGTTGGTTACCTTTAGATAACCCTCCCCCTTCTCCAATGTTAGAAATGACTCAAGCAGGCGGTAATAAAAAAACAGAAAAAAAACAGGGGAAACTAAAAAGAGATATTGCTGCTAAATGTTGCTGTGTACAGCACAGCATACAGAATAGTCCAATAGAAAATATGAGGAAAACTTAATATCTTGTTAAATATCTTAACAGGAAATAGAAGTCAAACAAAACACACCATTGAATATTTTGGGAATCTACAAGTATCATTTCCTCACAATTTTTACAAGGGTTTCGAAATAACCGTGTCCTATTATTTTTTTTTTTTAAACTCTTCTTCTAGAATATACTATTTCGTAATAATTAAAAATCAAATAAAGAAAAACAATTTTAATGTATCGAAAACGGAATCGCTGTAAGGGTTTTTTTTAATGCTTTTACTAAAAGCAATTTTATTAATTTATTTCTCTCTTGCAGCAATAATGCAGTTTTTCAATGCTTGAAAAAATAAGCATTCGATCACTAAAGGTTATAACTTGACTCTGATTTAATAACTACTATAGAGTTTGTACTTCCTTCTACATAATGTCTTAGGCGATATAGTGTATGTAGGAATTTGTAAAGAAGTTCATCTTGGCTTGTAAACATAAAATGTTTTAAAATTATCAATTAATTTAATTGAATGTTAATCGTGTGAAGGAATGGTCCTGACACTGTTACGTGCTATTTGCGACGGAAGCAAGTGCATTGAAGCTGGATGAGATGGAAGATAAAGAAAGGAAGTAGAGACGACGAGTGGGGATGATGGAGGTGGCGGATCCTTATCAGTGGGGGTCGGGTGATTTGTGCCTCGGGCGTAATGGCATGGAAACAGAATTCACTCTTTCAAAATTAATCCAATTATAAAGGGCGAGTTTGGTTCCACCCGCTCGCCACCGATGAACTACCTGCCTTCTGCCGGTGGGCCTTTCCAATACCACCCTCTCATAGATTCTAATCCAAATCCGTTTGGAAATGGGCAGCTGAAGAGAGAGTTGTACGACTGAACTCCTGCAAAATATCTATAATAGACTCTTTGGGACAACGGCAGGTTTACCTGGAGAGGAATATTACAATGGATTGATGATAGAATTTTTAATAAAACTACTGCATTATAGTAACTCAAAAAAATGTGAGAGACTGTTCAATCATGCAGACTTGCATGCACACAGTATCAGTCCAACATTGAAATCAATCAAGCAATATTTTTTTATTTATTCACAATTCAGTAACAGTAAATGTGATGTCAGTTACAGAACAATAAAATGCTACAAACTCCAACAAAACTTCCAGCAAGAAAGCAATTCCAAATAAGCCTTATTTATTAGTATTTTGTAATTAATTGGAAGATTAGCCCATTTTTGTAACAAGTGTAACTTCTTTGTAACTGTCAGAATCGATGAGCAGTTTCTTGTATTTTTTCGTATTGTATGAGGATTCCAAGTTTGTCGTTTGTTCAGATGTAGTCCTAGGTGGCGGATAAGTGGAATATTATTAAAGAATGTGCAGGAGAAAAATAAAGTTAGAGTTAGAATGGTCGAATAAAGTACATATTTAATTTTTTTTTTTTTTTTGCCGCGGAATCTGCAATGAGAAACCAATGTGTGTACCACCACAGTAAATGTGGTGATTTGGGAATTTAGAATAGAGGATTCCTTTAATTTTCAACACCTAGCTTCTCTACTACAGGGTTTCCGAACTAAGCCCTTTTACTGAAAACTTTTTTCACCTCATTCCACAAGTTTTATATATATTTGAATTTTATATAAATATCCATATTTTTCCTTGTACCACGCCACCCTAATCTTCCGTTTCAAATCTTGTTGTAGGTCCTTCTATTATACGCACAGATCTAATTCTATAAAAACGCACAGTACTACCGTTTCTGTGGTACTAAACG
This sequence comes from Halyomorpha halys, assembly GCF_000696795.3. Taxonomy (NCBI): domain Eukaryota; kingdom Metazoa; phylum Arthropoda; class Insecta; order Hemiptera; family Pentatomidae; genus Halyomorpha; species Halyomorpha halys. The sequence continues at coordinate 347,890 of NW_027108332.1, read as the reverse complement.
CAAAGATATCAATAAATCTTGTTGAGCACATTATATCAATACAATATACTTGAAAATATTTTTTTAATAATTTATTTATTGTTATTTACAACTGTATAAAAATATATACATATTTTATTTGTATCAAAAAAGATACAACAAGTAAATTTGCTGTAGGTGGCATAGTGATATGATACTAACATGTGGGAAATCTACCCATTGATTAAACTCCAATAACATCTCTAGAGGTGAAGATCTCAAGGCCATCTTCTTTTCAGACGCCTAGGAGGATTATTAGGTAATCAAGGAAAAGCCAGGTCAGAAACAAGTGGATTTGGGTGGTTCGGAAGTTTATCATGGAAGGAATGGTATCTGATTCTGGCCAAATCGGCAACATATGGGACATTGAGGTCCTGATGAATGATTTCATTTGTGACAAAGTAAGGATCATAAAGGATTTTGGACTGAAAGGATTGGATTCGAGAGAAATTTGATGGTTTAGTGGAGCCCCAAAGCTCAACTCCGTATGTCCAGATAGGCCTAGTAATAGTCATGTTGATCAGTCTTTTGTAATGGATTGGCAATTTAGACCGTTTGTCTAGTAAATGTTGTAATATTCGGAATCGACGAGCAGTTTCCTGTCATTTCGGTCTTGTATGAGGATTCCTCGTCAGTCGTTTGTTCAGATGAAGTCCTAAGTAACGGATCTGTTCGACCGGAATAAGTCGGGTATTATTATAGGATACTGTTGGCCAAGAGACTCGAAAACATTTTAAAAAATTCCTTTTCGTCAGTTTGGCTATGTTATTCTTTATAAAAAGTTGCCCAGAAGAGACAAGGAGCATTATTTAAATCAGAAAAACATATTCCCAGTCATTGGACAGCCATTATATAAATAGTTTTATCTTTTATATAAATAGTTTTTTTTTTATTTAAAAACTTATGAATAGTGAGTTACTGATGTAATGTCATTAAACAAAATCCTCTACATCATAAGAGCGATTAAGATTCTAATGTTCATACTGATAAATCCTTATAAATTATAACGCTCACTCACAAAAATCTTAATTATGAAAAGTGCATTTTAGAAAGCAGAATTGTTAACTAAATAATATATTAAAATGTATAGATAGTAGAAAAGACATCTATTGATAAAATTAGATTTATAATTTTTGCAATTCACTACGAATCGGTTTTTAAATGAAATTATTTTTTTAACATAATATATTGAAAAAAATTACCATCTAGACACATTATAAACATATTATGTCTAACTTGTCCATATCACAAAAAAATTTCCTAAATATGATATTCATTAGGTATTTAAAATTTAAATATTATTGAAAGAAAAATAATTGTTATCCTTTGTTACAACATCCCTGATTCATTTATTTTTTAACAGAATTAGAAATGTTAAACACAGATTGTTTCTTTGATTGAAGCCCTGATGTCCTTCCAGCGGACGGGACGTAAATTTGAAAATCAGGATTTTCCCCACAATTCCAAATTACTCTCCTTCATGGTGTACAATTAACAGTATTTCATAACGGTCCGTTGGTTTCCTACTCCGCGATTTTTCGAACAGAATAGAGAAAAAAGAAACAGAGGAATTGTCAGGCTAGAAAATACGAAATTATTAACTTCAAAGGTTGATAAATACAGTAAAAATCGCCACAACTAACGAAAATAATTAATTAGCCTACAAGAAAGAAAAGCTTTGGCCAACAAAATTTTACTTTATTGTTAAAAAATAAGAAAAATATTGATTTTTGATAGCCCAATGTTATAGGTACGTTTCTGTAACATACATTAATTAGGAAGAAAACAACGACTCCTGTTCTTAAACAAAAACGTCCATAGGTATTATTGTGTCTGCTTCTGTACCTATACTGTAAAACAAAATCGATGCAATCTTTCGCAAAATCGGATATTCTGGTACTTTACATTTTCCCTCTTTTTGATTCCCATAGTCAAAACTCAAAACCGCCACTGCTGAAGAAAATAATTTATATGGCACCAGAAAGGAAAAGTTCGGCCAAAAAAATTTTAATTAGTTGTTAAAAAATAAATCTTGATTTTCACATACTAAGGGATATCATACATATTGGACATAGGAGTACCTGAAGGATGGACATCTACGATTATTAATTAAGAAAACTATTTTTTTCCGACAACCCTCGACAAATCTATTACTCTCTCCCTTTCTTCCCCTAAATTACTCTCTGGGTGAATTCCTTGATTCAGGATATTGTATTAGCTATTGAGCCTGCTGCGAATCGATCATTAAAGACAGATATGTAAAAGAGGATGGTGTGCCAGGGAGGAGGGTCTCCCCGAGGAGTCAGCGAGGACAATGAGCCGTCCCTATAAATCCCGAATCCTCCCCCCCTTCATCCCCTAAAAACGACTTTTTCTGTCGCTTCTTTTCACTTCCTAACCAAACACTGGCTTGAAATATAGTACCGCCTCTCCCTCAGTCAATCCATACATAATAAGAACAATCGAAAAATAGGCCATTCCTTCAATTTATAGTCCTTTTCAGTCTCTTTTATTATCTTCAACTCTTCTGCTTAATTTAACATGAAAGGGATTTCCTAAAAATTCATCACCGAAAAGTTTATTTCGAACTGAATTGTTATTTATGAAACTTATTTGTTATATAAAATAATAGCTGTAAACCGCTGTTTCACGCACATTAAATTTGGATAGTACAATTCTGTTTTAAACACATATTGAGTACATAACCGAATAACATCCGAAATGTGTATGGAAAAACAAAAGAACCAACCATTAAAATTTTTTTATATTTATTTAATGAAATTTCCAACTGTACAAAATAATAGAATAGTACAAGTCAATGTGTTGTATGTTTCATATACACTAGAAAATCTTGGGAAGGAACCACCCATCGGTGGTACTTCAAACATTAATTTAAATTAGAAGGTCTCGTGGCCATCCATCAATCCTTTTGGATTGTAAGGATTGGATGCGGGAGGAATTTGATGGTTTGGTGGAGCCCCAGAGCTCAATTACATATGTCCAAATTGGTCTGATTATCGTATTGTATACTAATTTTTTGTAGTGAATGGGAAGTTTAAAGCGTTTGTCAAGTAAGTGTTGTAGCAATCGGAATCTACGAGCAGTTTCTTGTCGTTTCAGTCTTGTGTATGGATAACCACTAAAAAAGAGAATTAGAAAAAACTTACTTGGCTGAAGATTACTTTTTTAAGGTGAAAAAATACAAAAACATAATATTTATTCATTTCACTTTTTTATTTTCACATAATAATTTGTTTCAGTAAAAACAGGAGGAACAGATCATAGCAAACACTAGCTTCATCAAAATAATTAAATACAATGACAATTTACATAGTAATAACCTGTATCAAAGGAGAATAATTCCTTAAAATACAAAATAACTTCTACAAAAAATTGTATTGTATTTCAAATGGCAATCAAGTTAAATAAAGTTACGGATTCTTTATCTTGTATTATACTGTTTATCCTCTGATTTTATTTGCAAAATTACTACCATTTAACGCAATAATTTGACTTATAAAAATTAAAAATTTTGTCGAGTAAATTAGGTTCTACGTATACAGAGTTGTCATAACCATCATGAATCCGTCTTTTGAAAACTATTTATTGTATGTTTACTGTTCTGTTCCGATGGGTCCCGGCCTGATGTTATGAAAACTAAAGAAACTAAATGAAAACTGATTAATTTTAAAAATTGAAGTCTACTAACAACAATAAAATATAATTAAATACTTTGATCTATATTTCCCTTCTCTCACGGCACTTCTTTTTTTAGATCATGCGATTTTTGTTTATTCAGAAAAACTGAATAAATTCAAATACCAAAATTACAAAAAAGATAGTTCTGAATTATTGTTGGGAAAGTTTAAAATAAGCACACTATGTCACAAAAGTTTCCACCACCAATTTTAAGTTCTAAGCACTCAATTCTGGCCCTGAACGATACAAGTACTTCAAAATTGTATGTCACTCTTTCCAATATTTTGAAGCCAAACCTATCTAGTCTGAGACTTAAACTTCAATAATTAGATCCACCAACTTCAAGTTCTTATATCTTCAAAAGTATAGATACTAGTGTCATAGATCTTTTTTTAAACTTTCTTTTCGTTGCATTATCCTATATTCATATGTTTTTTCAGTCTGAGTTTAATGTCTTTTATGCTATTTTAAAGAAGAATGTTTTTGTTAGATGAGAATATTTTTGGAAAAAAAACATGTAAGGAAATACAAAAACCGTTAATTTTTTGGAGAATTTTAAAAAGAAGGGTCTGGTTATGCACAAGGCTATATTATAAATGATTTTCTTAGTAATGTTCGTTAATAAACCACACTATAATACTTTTATCTATTTACTCTTCAATAAGTACAATTTCATTTAAATAACTGTCACCATCGGTGACGCTCCTGAGAGAGGATGCTTTGCCTTCCACACAGGAGTGGCAAGGCTTGGATCGGAGTTCCCTTGTAGAATGTAAATATTGTGTATAGGTGTAAATGTGTATTTATTTTATTGTTACTTAAATTTAATTTTCTTTGTCTTGTACATAAATAACTATACTTTCTTTATTATTTGATCAGTATTATTTCATTATACTTTTGATGTAGATTATATCTTTATTTATACAAATCATGATAGTATTTTCTTTTATTTGTATATTTCTTTATTAGTATTATTTTATCTTTTAATTCAGTGAGTACAATTGTTATCGTTTACTTATATATATATTGTGTGAATGAATATTTGAACACTAATTCTTAATGCCCTTAATTTGTGAATGATTGTGTTAATTCTCCACCATAAATATTATACAAAAACAAATTATAATAAAAAAAATAAGTCACTGGCTTTTTTTTACATTTTTTTTTACAGTTTACATTTTATGCTCGATAATTTATTGTCCATAACGTCTAAAGTGAAAAAAAAAATATTTGAGTCACTTTTAGGTTTCAGTTTCATTTTACTTTAAAACGGGTCCACTGCCTTTAATAGAAAATTATAAACTTATTTTAAAATTAAAGCTAAATTCAAAGGGAATGATAAAGATGTAAATGGATAATTTAATTAATATTTATGAGAGATCGTTTGAAATTTTACGTCAATAGTAAATTACCATAAATCATCGCACCGTAAGCGTTAAATAGGTCTATTTTCTATAACAATGCGCAATATAACGTTTCTATAATCATATACAATATTATATCAGCCCTATAAGTGTAAATTTCTATTTAACGCGTTTTATAAATAAAATAAACCCGGTACTAGTTACAATATATTTATGTGTTGATCTTAGTGAGCTAAGAGGAGACTGACAAAGATTTTATTTTTAGAGCCAATAAGTCTAGTCAAGAATAAACTAAGGCGTACCACAGAATGCATTACACTTCCGTTATCTAGTTTGGATTGCAGTAGATTCCTCTTCTTGAACCGAGACCAAACCGTCTTATAATATTTATGTGAAAATTAGAATTTTTTTCGACTATCAGTTATACCTTTCAGAAGATTAAAATTTATTATATATTTAATAATCAATATATATAAAAGGGAATGGTCAAATCATTGTCCACAATAAACTTTTGAATTACCGATTTACGTGGGTTTTTTTCGAAATGTTCCCTTTCACCACGGAAAGGTTTAAAGATAATGAAATCACTGAATTCTCAAGTAGAAAAAAAGTTATGAACAAAATTAAGCGTTTTTGGTTTGTAGCTCTGAAAGTGTTCTTTCTTTTCATGGTTATTGTACACAATTCGATTCGTCTCTTTCCGAAGAATATGAAAAAAGTATTGAGATATATTATATTTACAAAAAAATATAAAATATAATGTGGCCCAGGGTAAAGTAGGTCAGGAATTTTTTTTTTAGGAAAAAGGAAGTCATATTCTTTCTTAGAGTCGTCTGATGCCCCAAATACAAATTTTAAAAGAAATCAAAAATTTTGAATTTTTTATATTGATTTATCTGGAGGGTTGTTTTTTCTCCCGAAATTAATTCTTCATGAACCCTCCTTATTTTATAAAATTCCAACATTAATATAACCGTTGGAGAGCTGAATGTCTGATTTTTTATACCACAATAACAAAAGATATATTTAATGTCCTTAGAAGGGCGAAATATGGGTTTAACTATAGTTATATTTCTTGTTTTAATTTGTTTAATTAGACCCGTTTTGCGCCCATTGGTGTAGTTTGTAGAGCTCTAAACCACTGCCGAGTTTGCTGTAGATTAGTTGAGTAGTGTTGAGCTTATTCCTATTTTTTTTTTGATTTTTGAAAATTTGTATTTGAGTGTTTCTCGAGAAATTTCAACATCGAAAAACGAATTTCAACTTTGTTTCACTCCTAAAAAATATTTTACTACACTTTGATACGTCATTCGTTCTCAATAGTTTCAATATAGTACTAATATGCTTGCTTATATAGTACTAACAGTGAGAAGATTTGTCTCTTTCCAAAGAATAAGAAAAAAATATTAGTGATTCCCTTAAGGGTTTGGAAAACCAATGTCATTGCTTATATATATTTTTTTCCAAACCTTTGTTTCTCTACAAAGTCATTATATTGTCATGTTCGTTTGTCTAACACTATAATAATATAAATGTTAATATTATGGAATATAAACTATATAAAATATTAAATAAGATTTTTCGAAACTTTTCTACCGAAAATCTTTCATCATATGGCTTGTCATATTCATGCCTTAAGCCGTCCAATTGTTATTTTATAAAAAAAGTTTTGGTATAAAAAGTAGTAAACAGTTAAAATACGACATATTAAACATTTAAAGATTTGGGTTAATTTTAGAATTGGTTAAATAAAAAAATGTTTGGGATTCATTAGACTTAAATTTACCAGCTGTCTCTATAAATTCAGCTTTAACAGTTGAAGGTTAATTTTATTTTTTTAATTATTCCTCTAAAATTTTATTTATTTTTTTATATACCACTGTTAAGTTGGATTTTAGTTTCGTTTTATTCATTCCAAAATGTACGAAACTTGTTTAAAAAAGAATTAAGTGTTATTTAAATTTTATCTGGTCGTTTATATGATAGTATGCAGCAACTAAATAACAACAACAAAATTAAATTATGTGAAATACATATAAGCTCACAATTCACTTAGTATGTCTGTAAATAAAGTGAAACAGAATTAATTAGGATTATTATATTATATATTAATTATATTATTTAAAGGAAAAAATCCAACCTTTTTTCACTTCTTAAACATATTTATTGTAATGGGCGCTTCGAGCTTTATTATCTCGTTTTTAGCCAATGATGGAAGGTTACACATATTTTAATTACCTAAAATTCATAATAATACAATACCTTCAATTTTTCCTAGCCATAATATCATTTTATTTCTTTTAGCTTCTAGATTCCTTATGAAATATCCACATATCATATAATGTTTAATTTTTTATAACATTGTCATAGTGTTTAATATCTTTCATATATGCTTTTCATAGTGAGGTTAAGACTGGACTTTGCATACGTTATAAAAATTAAATATTAGATGTTATGTGGATATCACAAAAGGAGTTTAGGAGTTAAACGAAATTATAAATTACGTTAGGGACAGGATAAAAATGTAATGTAGGCTAACAAAAGGTTTGTAATAAACATTTTACAAAATAAAAAAGGGTTGAATTTACTTCTTGAAATAATATAATTGACATGAAAAAGGATTTTTATATTATCAGTTTTTGTTTTGTTACATACCTAGTGACATCTTCTTGGAATCATGAATTCTTTGTGTATCATTTCACTCATCTTAATATAAGGAAGTGAAAAAGATTAAAAATATTTTTCTCTTGATGTCCTCACTATTTTCCATCAATATACAGAATTGGATTGAGCCCGAGTTTATGGGGAAGCTACAGTTACATCAGTG
>NW_027108332.1:327167-339847 GCF_000696795.3 Halyomorpha halys | reverse complement strand
AAAAATTAATAAATAAAACCTCTACATGTATATAAACAGAAAAATAAATAAATCAAATAAACATATTCAAACTAAGTAAGATAAATTATATATAATAGTTAGAATCTCCCCGAACCCACTTTATCTCCCAGGCATGAGGGGAAGAGCAGGGCACCTTCAGATCCCAACGCAGCCCTCTCGCCGCGTCACTGGTTTTGATATAATAAAGTTTATGATAATAGAACTCATGTTTTAGTGTATTGGCCATCAACTAATGTAATTCTTTAGCAACGCCAAGTTGAGAGGATGAAGAATGTTTTTTAAATTTAGAAAATTTATTTTAACTCTACGATCCGTCTTTATACATCAGAAGTCGTTTCTTTCAGAAAAAAAAGAACATTCTTATTGCCTTTTTAGAACCAAATCTCTACCCATAAAACAATTCCCTCCTATTATCTATTATTCACTTCAAATACTTGAGACCTCTGCACTAAATAGATATTTGTTTGGTATGTGCATGTAGGAATCTTTAGATAGTTTTTTTTTTTTTTCCAAAATCTTTTCTAACTTCGCTTTGGACCCGAAGAAGACTACAAATTCAAAACGGAATTTTTGTTTCTTTCAGGATGAGTTCCATCCGTTCATCGAGGCTCTGCTGCCGCACGTGAAGTCCTTCTCCTACACTTGGTTCAATCTGCAGGCGGCGAAGAGGAAGTACTTCAAAAAGCACGAGAAGAGGATGTCGCTGGAAGAAGAGAGGCGTTGCAAGGAAGAGCTTATGGTAAGTCCTTGTGGTTGGTCCTGAGTAGTCTTTAATTTTATTCTACTTCTCAGATGGAGAGGTAATCACTAAAAGCAATGATTATTAATAAAATATTTTTCTGCTAGTGGAGATCGATTTGGACAAAGAAACGTTTGCGATCTCTGATCTACATCATACATTTGAATTCGTTACGTCTTGAGTCTAATTTTATCAATTATATTATCGTCATAATTAAGTAATTATTTTAGCGACTTTTGTAAAAATGTGGCTAAACAAAGAAATGAAATAAATTGTATCTAATTTAATTCTCAAAACACTCTTTTTTATTTTTTTTTAGTCCAACGTTTCGGCCCATTCGGCCATCCTCAAGGAGAATCTTAAATACACATTTACACTCACATCAATAGTTTTAAAACTTTTTGCAGGCTATAAGCCCAGGTCATATATTTTAGACAAAATTATCCTATTTCCTCTCTCTTCACATTAATAAAACTTTTAATTACAAATCAATTTAACACTATTGTACTTTGTTATCATGACGGCAATGACAGCAAAAAGGTCAACAAGGTTGTGATGACAAAGTATAATCCAATCGTGAGGTTATTTACAGAAATTCATACAAATGATTTGGGCTGATCTTTTTTAGCTTCGGCATGTATCGGATTCGGTTCTGTTGATACGTACAATTTGATAAAAACGATAACAATCCTCCAATGTCGTTCCATCACAATCTGGACAAAGCTTCTGTGGGTCCAAAGCATATTTGTGTGAACTGACACTAAGAGTAATTGGATAATTACCGGAGAGTCGTAGTTGGGTAATTATTCTCAAGTAAGCTATGGGGCATCTGATCTTTAGGTAATTTTGAGCGTCCACATTAATGAAAATCCTATCATGCTACTGGTTATAGCTCAATTCTCGTAACAACAAGAGATCTTTACTCTTCACGAATTCCCTCTTTCTGAATTTGATACTTACCGGATCATTGAATAATACAGGATCAAACGTTCTGAAGCTCTCCAGATGTTTTCTAATCTGCGTTACTCAATTATATTGCAAAGTCTACCGGTTGTTACTGTCCGGCTGCTATAGTTTTAAAAAACATTATTTCGCAAAGTGATTACCACTTATACTAAATATCTTCATTTTTCAGTACCCTTGACCAATTCTCTATATCTATTCAAGATCTCCCACAGAAATGGGTACGACTTCTAGTCGCTTGTGATACCTCGCTTGTATATTTTCCAATTACTCTATGTACGTGGAGGCCCGAATAGGGGCAGTGTAGAGGATATAAATCAACATAATTGACTTGTAAAGCTTCTGCCTGGCATTCAAAGAGATTATTTTAGCCTTCGCGCAGGTACTTAGTACTGCCCCGATGTTTGAGTTACTTTTAGATACTACAGGCGTCATCACACAGTTAAAGAGTCTACAACTAAACGTTGTACCAAGGTTTAATATTCGGTTACTTCTTCGATACTATTCAGATTAAAATATACACTTTCGCCTCTTTTGTGCCAACCCCTATAAGTTTTTAACAATTTTGTTTTTGCTTTGTTAAATGCTAAAGAATTTAGATTGTTTTTAGATTGTTGGAAGACAGTCCGGGTGGCGGTCAATAAAGTGAAAGAAAACTATTGATCGATAACCAACGTTTCGCCCCACTTTGCGGGGCCTCTTGAGGGCTACAAGATTGAAACAGGAATGTCAACCCTAGTAAATATTGAAGTAGTTGACATTTCTGTTTCAATCTGTCAGCCCTGAAAAGTGGGGCAAAACATTATTTAATAATAAATAGTTTTCTTTTACTATTTTGATACCTTTATTGACCACCACCCAACTACCTTCCTTCAGTCTACTTTATAAAGTTAATTATCTTTCAATGTTAAAGAATTTAATTTGCATTAGCTATTTAAATTTTTTTTCGAAACAAAAAAATAAAATAGTTATGCTGCAAATATATTCAAAATTCTTTTTTTCATCTTATTTGCAAGGAAACTTTTTTTTTTTTTTTTTTTTAAACGAAAAAAGGCAAGAGAAGGAAACTGGAAGAGATGCTGCCGTGAAGCAGTGGCAACTGCAGCAAGTGGCCGACTGAGTATTGTATCGATTGTGCCAGTGGCAAGGTCGCCAGGGCGGCGCCGTTCGGGGGCGGGACAGGTAGCTACCGCCCCTCGACCGCCTTCAAAGGTTAATTCCCCCCATCCCCTCCTCTAGCTTTGATTAACCTTTCCCATCCACAATTTTATCACTAATAAAAAAGTTTGAAACTTGAAAATAAACCTCGATTCATATAATATTAACTTGTTCCAAAAACTCTAAAGCTTCATTTTCAGATCTCCATAAACTATTGTTAAAGTGAACCTTTCATAACTAGTAGAACGGCTATAGAACACCATATAAGAGGTGTATCAGGACCGGTGGAGTTATTTGTGAACTTCGAGAGCTATAAAATACTGTAAGGTAATAGAAAAATAGATTTATACAGCCTCCGAGTGGCTTCTCCCCGTGAAATAAATATTGACCGAACCAGGTGGGAATCGAGCCCACGCCGGGACCCGCACTCCAATGTATTCGACTATCATATTCTCCATACCTATTCTAAATGTCTGAACAATTCCCAATTTTGTGTAGGTTAATTACTAAGAGTTAGATAGGCCTTATATTCAGACTTGGCGATTCGAAGCTAAGGGCTGAAAAAGAGTCATGAAACTTTTTGACATAAGCCCAAACTTTATGAACAATGGATGATAGTACGGAAAAGGAACATCGCATAAAATTATTGTTAAAACAATATTTCACGGTATCTATATTTTTTTTTATTTACTTTAATATTTAAATAAAATTCTTGAAATTAAATAACAAATTAAAATAAGTTATTATTGTTAAATATATTTTTTAAGCTGTTTAAAAAAATATATTTCACTTTTACTTCCGTTATAAAAAGAAGAGATGGTTTCCACAAAATGGATTTCAAACTATGTTCGAAAATAAAAATAAATTCACATTATAAAGTACTTCTAATATAATAAATAATCTTTTCCTTACTAAGAAATATTTAAGTGTCTCTATTAACTGCAATATGAACGTATCTGGTATGTTCACAAACAGAACGGAGTCGCGTGGATTGACAGATCGACAGTACACAGCCACAGGTTAGAACCGTTATTAATGAAGGTTGGTTATGTCAACAGGTCTGTTGGCTCGGCAGGACATTTGGGATGGCAACGCGATATAAGAGATTGACTCACAGTCCCTTTTAATTCTGATCAAATCCAAGAACCTTTATGGAATTCTCTGCCCTTTTTATAAAGTTACTAATGGGCTATAATATTTTTTTTCTGGGTTCTAGATGTCAGATTTTGATTCCTTAAGTAAAAGAAAACGCTATTATCCAGATAAAGTTTCCTTTTGTAGAAACTAGAACGATATCTTTGATATTAAGGAGCATTAGAGCATAACTACAGAAAAGCTCCAATCGCTGTAATTGGCGATGATATTGTTATGTATAGCAGCAGTGTCAACGCCGCTAGAGTCCTGGGCAACACCGTAAGGATAGCAGACAGAAACTTCAAAGAATCAATGTAAATCCGGATAAGACCGAATGTGTGATATTTGCATTGTAGAAGAGGAAACAGTCTAGATTACTACGCTCTTTCCGAGTGGGAGACACCACACTAGCGCCATAGTCAAGCTAGGGATCAAGCTGGACCCTATCTATCGACATTTACAACAAAGTAAAACAAGTGAGACGAAAAATATACCGCCTCCATCACCTACTACAAGATAGCTATCTCTAAGAGCATCCTAGGACCAGATCTTTTATACGGAGCGAACACATCTTCGGAACGAAACGTAGCGTCATCTTCAACAGTTTTCGGACACTGTGCTGCCGAAGTTGGTGAGGTCTACGTTGTTGAAGAAGATTTAACCTCCACACCTTCATGAGTACATTGATCTACCAACTGTGCCCGAGTACACATCAAGTAAGACCAATAATAACACGTGCAACGGAGACACATATTTAGGCTTAGTTTTTCTTAATGTTTTAGTGATAGTGCAGTGGCAAAACTCAAGTGTGTCCCAAAATTTAAGATCTACTCCGTGAACATCAGTGCATCCCATCTCACTACAATAAAAACTGCTTAAAATGTAGCTTTGCTACAGTATAAGGAGATATATCTGAAGATTATACATTTATATGTATGTATTTTTTTTTCAGGGTAAGAGGTTTTAAAAAAAAAAAGTTAGAGCTCTTTTTTTAATTGTTTCTAATCAAGTCCTTCCTATAAGGATTTAATAATTTATTATTCAAACAGGACTGGGTCTAAAGTTTCGATCGACTAAAGTCACTTTCTATGGAATAAAACCTGACTAGAAAATTGAAATTAGGGAAAATTTTCTGTGAACGATTTATTTTTAATTATAAATTTTGAAACTATTATATAAAATAGGTGCTTCTAATTAATGTCCTTCTCTACATAAATTATGTCGAAAATGGTCAAAGGAAAGTTGCGATGCATTTTCGCCCCCAGAATTCGGTATCGAAATCTAATGAACTGAAATTCAATATGTATAATAGTTTTCTATCTAAATATCAATATCACTCTTAATAATGGATAAAAGAAATAACATAAAAAAAAATAAAGAGATTTGTTGAAATATTTTTATAGGTAATACGCAAGTATTTTTATAAGTATAAGTTAACTCATATGGAATGAGTGATTGTTTTCGAGTAAGTCCTGATTGATGTCATACTGTACGGGACTATCTAACACATTTTCTTTTCACTTATACCTTTTTTTAAATTGACTCGATAGCATTTTTATTTATTTATTTATTGCTATTTACAACTGTACATTATATAATATAATTAGTATATTATATAATGTATTTTGTAAATTTTATCTCAGTTAAATTAGAGTGTTACAGGCGTGTAGAGAAACTACCCATTGGTAGCACTCTAATGACGTTTTACATTAGCAGGTTTCGTGGCCATCTTCTTTTCAGGCGCCTCGAAGGATTGTCAGGAATGGAAGAGAAAGCAAGGTTAGAAACTAGTTTTGGGTTAGTTTGTAATGGAAGGAGTGACATCTGGTTTGGGTTAGATCGGTTAGGGTTACATATGGAACATTAAGGTCTTTATGTATGATTTTATTTGTGACAAAGTAAGGAGGATTGAGGATTTTACGAAGGATTTTGGATTGCAATGATTGGATACGAGAGGAATTCGACGGTTTAGTGGAGCCCCAAACCTCAACTCTGTATATCCAGATTGGCCTTATTACAGTCATGTAGATCAGTCTTTTGTAATGAATTGGAAGTTTAGACTGTTTGTCCAGTTAGTGCTGTAAAAGTCGAAATCGACGTGCAGTTTCCTGTCTTTACAGTATTGTGTGAGGATTCCAAGCTAGTCGTTTGTCCAGATGTAGTTCAAGGTAGCGGATCTGTTCGACATTGGTAAGATCAACATTATTAAAGGTAAATTGATGGGATTTATTTTAATCCTCCAATTACGACACCATTCTTCGAAGACTGTGATATGGGTTTTTTGTATTTAAATTGATTTTTTTATAGCTTCGGTAAATGAACAAAAAATAATTTTTTTTTCTCAGCGACGCAACTACGAATTCGCTTCGACTTCAAAAGGTTCGACATAACCACAGTTGAAACAAGGAAACAACATATTTCAACTATTGCAGAACTTACGTGACAAACGGTCTAAACTTCCAATACATTACAAAGGACTGATCTACATGACTATAATAAGGCCTATCTGGACACACGGAGTTGAGATTTGGTGCTCCTTACTTTGTCACAACTAAAACCCATAAAGACCTTAATGTTCCATATATAATCGATCTAGCCCAGATATCAATCCTTCGATTATAAACCTCCTAACCACCCAAAACTAATTTCTAGCCTTGTTCCTTCTTCCATTTCTGATAATCCTACGAGGAGCCTGAAAAGAAGATGGCCACGAAACCTGCTAATGTAAAACGTCATTAGAGTGCTACCAATGGGTAGTTTCTCTACATGCCTGTAACAAGATCTTACATCAAATTTACGGGATGTATTATTATGTACAGTTGTAAATTTTAATAAAGATATAATAATTTAAAAAATATTTGCTCAATATTTTGTTATTCTTTATACTGAATTTAACATCTTACAATATTTTTTATATATTATTTTTGAAAAATAAAATAAATACGGTGCCCAAAAAAAGGCATCTAAGCTTGTGAAATGCTTAGAGTTATGGTGACTTTTAGTATGCCAAACACATAATAATAAGAAACGAAAAAATGTCTTCTTTGTGGAAATTAAATCCTCTTAAAAACTAATAATTTATACATCATGTACTAATTAGTTTCTTAAAGAATGAAATGGACATGTCCAACCAACACCATTCGGAGATAATTTCCAAACTACATGTTACAGTTCGGTTTGGTAGATTAAGGTTGGGTATCCAAAGACGCATAAAGGAAGTACAAATAAAATAAACAATCAACAAAATTTATGTGTTTTACTCTAAAAACAAACTTATGGAATTTTCGGTAATACTAATTAAAATTAATTTTAATATTCGTTATTTTAATAAAAAAATATTGTAAATATATGCATTTGGACAAAATTGTAATATTGATCAGACATCAATCTTGGCGGACCCAATCTTTGCATCCATGGCATTAGATTGTCTTCTTCAAATGTTTCTCATCCTATGATGCACTCGGACTCTCGATATTCTTGGGAAAGATTGTTTCTTTGTTTTTATTACCTTTATAGTTCCTTTACCCTGATTTTAATTTTTTCAATAATTTTTATCTCCTTTACTTCTGTTTTTCTTCAAACTTCTTTTTATATGGCGAAAATGCTATAATCTCAAATTAAAACAAATAAATAAGTGTACTAATTATCCTACTTAATAATCTGCAAGATGTTATTGAACGCGCAATAACGTTTTTTCTTGCCGCAACTGAGTCGCATCGTTTACCCTCCAGAGGAGGACATCCGACACAAAGTTTTGCTTACGTAGCGTGGTTGGTTGTTTAATAACTCTTATGTCCGATGCTGCTCTACCTTCCCCTACTACGATATTCGGCATTACGACAATCAACAAAATTAAACTTGTTTTGGACCATTTAAGATGCGATATAACTTTTATGTAGCAGATTAATGAGTAATGCATTCATTGGGTTGAACCGCTTGGGCTGTATCTATATCAAAGGATAATGGTAAGCCAGAGATAAGTTAGATTGCTGCAGCGGAGACTCGGTTCAACCCCCCCCCCTCTTCTCCCTCTACTCTTAATTACCAGCCCTTAGGGACCCTAAGCTATTAATTTTCCTTTCACAGTAGTCATCAGTTTTTTTTTTTAATTTTTAAAAATTATATTTTTGAAAGTGAGATTAAATCACCAAGTTTTTCTCATTGGAAAGAATAACATAGATATTCAGGTCGTCCGTTGTTCTGCCGACATTTATAGTGACAATTCTGATTTAGAAAGCAGGCGTGCGAAATGTTATTGACTTGACAAAACGTTCAATATTTTATTTTAAACTATGGCCCCTTCGTCGTAAACCTGCAGACTGCCCTACAGTTTCATTTAATAATGTTACTCTTACCCCTGTCGAACAGATCCGATACCTTGGGCTACATTTGGACAAACGATTAACCTGGAATCCTCACAGCAGACTGAAAAGACAGGAAACTGCATGTCAATTTCGACTATTACAGCACTTACTAGGCAAACGGTCTAAACTTCCAACACATTACAAAATACTGATCTACATGATAAGGCCAATCTGGACACATGGAGTTGAGCTTTGGGGCTCCACTAAACCTTCGAATTCCTCTCGTATTCAATCCTTACAATCCAAAATCCTACGTAAAATCCTCAATGCTCCTTACTTTGTCACAAATAAAATCATACATAAAGACCTTAATGTTCCCTATGTAACCGATCTAGCCCGAACCAGATATCACTCCTTCCATTATAAACTCTCTAACCACTCAAACCCCCTAGTTTCTAACCTTGCATCCTCTTCCATTCCTGACAATCCTCCGAGGTGCCTGAAAAGAAGATGACCACGAGACCAGCTAATGTAAAATGTCATTAGAGTGCTACCAATGGGTCGTTTCTCTACACGCCTGTAACAGTCCAATTTAACTTAGATCAGATTTACTAAATGTATTATAATGTACAGTTGTAAATAGCAATAAATAAATATTAAAAAAAAAAAACTATGGCCATGGGGATCGATTCAGAATAAATAAAACTATAAAAATCGAAATATCTCTCGACCTACTTTGAGCTAAAACAATTTGCATTTCGACCCCACTATAGGGTGATCCCTAATTCGGGGAAGGGGAATTGTTCTAATCTTGATTTTCACTCCCTAGACAAAGATTTGACCAATTTCTAGTGCGTACAAATTTTATTATTTATTTTTCCTTTACTTAGTCGACATTTTTTAAGTCGGGTCTGTGCTAATTTTTACGAACCATCTAGCATTATCGATTTACAATTAATTTTAAGTGTTGATTTTTTTTTTAAACATTTCTTTTCATTTTTTTTTTAATCGACAGCAATATATGAAGATAAATTGATTCAAGATGGTAGCACTCTGTTTTCCCTTATAGATGGTAGTAAGATACAGAAGGCAGATATGGGTGGATGGAAGCATTGGAGGATGCTCTAGATTGGCGAAGGTATTTAATGGCTAAAGGGCACAAGATGTGAAGCAACCGGAAGCTCAAGATAAGGCGATATATGCTCAGAGATAAAATCGGCTCTACACTTCTATCGACTTTCACACTAGCTGCTTCTTCCTCTTTCAGGCCTGTTTTCGTGCATCGTTCTTCCTTTAAAATGATTTATATTGAATTTACAATTTACTTTTGAACTGACAGTTTAATTGACCACAATTTGGAAGAATTTTACGTGAATTAACAAAAAAATTAAGTGTACACACTCAGAAACATTATCCAGTAGCATGAGACATCTTCGTGTTAGCTTTATCCAAATATCTGACAGTTTTACTATATGTATATGTTATAACAGATTGCCTTAAAGTGTTTGAACAAATTTCCTATTTTATGGGAAATTTAACATTAGATGAAAAACGCCTTACAACGGTGCTAATACTAATACAATTTATTAATGTTATATACACCAAATTTAAATTTAATACGATCGCATTTAGTGAGGTTTTTTTACAATCGTATTTAACGTATGACGTTTTAAGGGTGTATTCATTACTTTGATTTTAAAAGAATGTAACTTTCCTTATTGGAGTTCTATCAATGGGTAGATTCTCCACATGTTTGTATCATGTCACTATGTCACCTACAGCAAATTTACTTGTTGTATATATTTTTATAAAGTTGTAAATAACAATAAATAAATTATTAAAAAAAAAACTTTCCTTAAAATTGATTTCTGAGAACTTTTTATGCTCACCTCCGAATTTTATCCTAAATCATGATTCACCAAAAATTCTCTCGAGGTACTTATTATCTTATCAAACTATTTTTAGTAGCTCCGTAAGTTGATGCACTATTAAGTTAGTAATGAAGTTGTATTATTGGTAGTTTTTAATTTTTTTTTATGTAAACATAGATATAAAAGACTTTATTTGAAAAATATTAGTATGTATAATAATTATTAGACTGCTTTGGCCTATAACCTTATACAATTCATTCATCTTTGCTACTTATTACTTATGATTTGGTTTTATACTTTGGTAAAAAAAAAACTCAAAACAGTTTTAAAATAAAATAAAATACAGATCGTTATTGATGAATATTACAGCAATATGTGTTTAGTTACCTTATTTTTTTATCTTCGGGTTCTTGGTTTTGTATAATTTCTATCATCAAATTCGTTTATCGAAGGGATTAAAGAGTAAAGGCAAAATTTAATTCTGAATGCGTCATAGTTATTCATGTGTAATATGAATAATTGATTACAGTTCTTCGGTGGACGGAGAAGGTGGGATTTTATGTTTTTTCTCCCACCTCTGTACCCTTTATATTCCTATATAAATCAATCAAAATTTTTAAAAAAAACAGGCAATATAAAATTATATTGTGACGACCTACAATCAAAGCTCCCTAAGTTGGTTTAATTTAGTCGAACATGGTAGGAGCAACTAATTGTGCATCCATTGCCAGTGGCCCCAGTGAATACGATAAGGCTAGAACAAATAAGGGAGATAATAAATCTGTCAAGGAAGGAGAAGGAAGATGGGGTGAGAGCCGACTTCTGTTCCGGTTCACGTTAGACTAATTTAAAAGCCGGGGAGGGGTTGGTTCAAGAGTCAGTTTGTCATGAGCCGTTGTTTGTACGCCGCCCCTACATAGGCCATTTGCCGCATTGGCTACAGGACCGTTTTATGGGCCATAGCCTAAATTTATCGCTGTTTTCTCGGGGTCCCGCTTGGAGGATGGCTACCGTCTCGCTCGGTTACAGCCGTCTTTATTGTGGTCACTGATATCTAGGCCAGGAGGCACTTGTCTTATATCTGCCACGCCACACCTTTCTCCCCTCGGGGCCGTCGCATCAACCTCTTTTTCCTTGGAGCATTTCTCAAGGGTGTACTTCATGTCGGGGTAGTCACTAATGATCCAACCTATAGGACAGGATCAATCGTCTTTAAACGAAGCGAAAAAAATCTATTTATAAGTCTATTTATTTTTTCTAAATTTCTAACTGTATTTAAATTAATAACACAACAAAAAACTTCGATGTGAATCGTGCATTGACATAAACTACCCATTGATATTACTCCAATAACATTTGTACATTAGGAGGCCTCAAGTCTATTTTCTTTTCTGACACCTTGTAAGATTATCATATAGAAAAAAAGCAAGGTTAGAAACTAGTGGGCTTGGGTGGTTAGGGATTTTATCAATACGGCCTTTATGTATGAATTTTTATCAAAGTAAGAAGCATTGAGGATCTTACGAAAATTTTTGAAACGTGAGGATTGGATACGAAAGGAATAATTTAACGGTTGTAGTGGAACCCCAAAGCTTAACTTAGCAAGTGGGCTTAATTATAGTCATGTAAATCAGCATTTTGTAATTTTTTGTGTCGCAATAATTGGAATCGACGTGCAGTGTTTCATTCTTCTATGAGACCAAGTCAGTCCTTTGCCAAGATTTGGTCCTAGGTAGTGGATTTGTTCGACAGGGATGAGTGGAATATTATTAAAAGATACAGTTGGGTAGTCCGAGGACTTATGATGAACTATTTTATAAAAGCAAGTATAAAAAGACCAAACGGAGTTAGTTGTTTGAGCTATTTGTAGCTGAGGGAGTTGAGGCCCCAGAGTGTTAGCTTTTAGATGTCATCTGATTTTCAGGCCAATTTCTATTTATGAAGATTTATGACTACTATAGCTCTTTATAATTTATTTTATTAAGAACGACAACACTTATGTAGCAAAATGTCTGTTAATGGTTGATCTTTACGAAGATTATACATAAAGAGGCATGAACGTGGGCGGATTTATAAATTGTCATTCACGGTTCGCTTAGTGATCAAGACTTTACAAGAATTTCCATTTTATTTTACTTTCTTATATTTTTCAGCTAATACCAATAAAGGCAAGAAGCCCTTCTATTTTACGCGGTATCCAAACCACCACCTACGAGTTCTGTAAAAAAAAATTAAAAAAACTGCTAATAAAATTATGATAAATTTTCGGAGTGTTTTCAAATAATTGGTCTCTTATTAGCGGTCTCGTTTATTTAAATCATCTTTATTTTTTATAAATTTGATATTTGATGTAATCTTGTTGATACTTATTTTCCGAAAAAAAAAAATTATACACCACTATATCAAACCTGCGTTCTTTTGAGAAAAAAACGGATTTTTAACACTTTTAAGTATTATTAAAAGTGTTAAACATCCTTTTATCGTTTATGC
>NW_027108332.1:322585-327107 GCF_000696795.3 Halyomorpha halys | reverse complement strand
TTACACCTATCAATGATTTCGATTTGCGTAACTTATATCTATAGATATGACTTATGTGATTCTAATATCTAATTTCATAAAATTTAAATATTTTATTCGTCATATTAAAACATTTTTTAGGACAGTAAACTGAATTATATTACTCTAGGAGAACTCCTTAAGGAATGGGGTATTTACTTTTTCATAAGAACCGATAGTAGAGCTCGGAGGAAGACAGAGAAACCCCGGCCTTACAAAGAATCCCCTAGCTTATGTTGTTGTTGTTGTTGTTGCTGGTAGGGGGAGCTTGGTGTGTAGCTGCATTGCGGCCCTTTTAATGGACATTTCTTTATAATGGTCTCTTGCCGTTCCCATTGCGAGCAAGTGCAGGAAAATATTTCAATTGACCAGGGCTGAAATGCCAAGACATGTATACATCTTATCTCGCATCTAGCCAAAATGCTCTTCTTTAGTCCAATATATCAAAGCTTATCTTTGGGGATCTCATTGATCACTTCTTGACCAACTCACTATAAATTTCAAAAGTTATAGATACACTTTATTTGTATGATTTGTTCTACAACTTCATATTTATTATTTAGTTCCACCACATTTCTGATTATTAAATTTAAATCTTACATAAATGCAATTAAAGTAAAATTTGTTAATATATGTTTTAAAAAAATGATTTATCAATTAATTTACTAAATTTGAGTTTTACGATTTTTAATTACTTAATAATAATAATAATGGTTAATCCTGAAATTGTATTACGGTATCATCAATATTTACCATCATACCCCCCCTTTTCCTCCATTGAATCCCGTACAAACCTACCACACTCCTCCTATGCATGTCATGGTCCAACAACACCCACGTAATTTATTCATCTGTTTAACGCTGACTATATATTTAGTGATTCATTCACAATCCAGCCAAAATCGATTATACCATTATATTTTCAATCCATTGTTGGTTATATAGTTCCTATTCATCCCACTTCTCTCAGTCCGCTGGTATTCCTCAAGGTAATATCCTCGGTCCCATCCTCTATACAGTCTATACAGCTGACATCCCAACCAATCCTAACACTATCCTCACAACGCATGCTAACGACACATGTGTGCTCGCTGTTAATAATAACCCTTGAATTGCATCCCAAACTCTCTAATCCCATACCACAGCCCTCGAAGAATAGTGCCTAATTTAGAGGATAAAAACAAATCCCTTACAGTATATTTACCAATGTTGCTCTTACTCGTGTAGAACAGACCTGCTACCTTAGACTAAATGTGGGCAAACGACTAACTTGGAATCCTCACACAAGACTGGAAAGATAGGAAACTGTACGTCGAATCCGACTATTACAGCTCTTACTAGACAAGCGGTCTAAACGTCCAATGCATCGCAAAAGACTGATCTACGAGACTGTAATAAGGCCTATCTGGACATACGGAGTTGTGCTTTGGGGCTCCACAAAACCTTCCTCTCTTATCCAATCCTCACAATCCAAAATCCTTCGTAAAATGCTCCTTCCTTTGTCACAAATAAAATCATCTCTAAAGACCTTAATGTCCCTTATGTAACCGATCTATCCCGAAACAGATATCAATCGTTCCATTATAAACTCCGTAACCACCCAAACCCTCTAGCTCCTAACCTTGCTTCCTCTTCCATTTCTGACAATCCTCCGAGGCACCTGAAAAGAAGATGGCCTCGAGACTTTCTAATGGGTAGTTTCTCTACACGCCTGTTTCATGTCATTATGATCTAACATCCAATATTCTAGATGTATTTTTATGTAAATACAATTGTGAATATCAATAAATAATTATTTATTTGAAATTTTCGGAGTTTCTAATTTATGAAATGATTTTAATAAATGTAATTAAATTGCAATATAGAAGTTTAATCCACACCCTAATTTTTTTCTACACTGAAATGAAATTTCGAATCGAACGTTTATATTTGAATACAAATCGATTAAGACTATCAATTTACATGTCAAATAAGAAATATTTTTGATTGATTATAGTTAATATTTTATATCGTTCATGGTGAACCAATACACCAATCTAGATTGAACAAACCTTCTCGATAGAATGTAGAAGGTAGAATTTTTTTTTTTAGGAAAAATATTTTCTGAAAAAAATAATTCAGATTCGATTTTAAAATCGTTTGAAACTCATAAAGAATAAACTGTAGAGAAATAAAGAATTTTACATTTTTGCCCCGGATTTTTTTGGCAGTGTCAAGTGTTTCTGTAAACATTCCTGACTCCTCATTTGTATATCCTAATCCAACTTTACTACAATGATTTGCTCTTCTAATATCTTTTAAAATTCATGCCTTGATTAAGGGGAATAATTAGTTTCAGATCAAGAATAATCATATAAACGTTTTATTTTATTTCTCAACTTCAAATTTGTTTACCTATGTTCGGTTTTCGTTTGTTCGTGTAGTTTATAGGGTCTTAACATCTCCTCAGTTTTTTCTATATAGGTGAAGTTTTCTTGAAATTATCGCGATTAAGAAAAAAAAAATGCCCGTATTAATCAACACGAAAATTTTGAGCGAACAATTTTACTTTTCTATAGAAATCGTATTTAAGGGTTTTTTGAGGTAGGAAAAATAAATTTTGTATTTTCTTCCGAAAAATTTTACTCCACTTTAATAGGCCAGTCGATCCAAATTGTTTCAATATCGCACAGTGGGATAATTATGCACCCTATTGATTGATTTTTTGTATAGAATAAGAAGAAAATATTACCGATTGAATTAAATGTTTACTTATTTTAACTTGTGACCTTTGTAGCCAATGAAGTTGAGGCTTCATCTTAGCATACTCTAAGCTGCAGTGGCAACATTTCCGGCTGTCTTTTATTTCATTGCAGCCCCACGAATACTGGTTAAAATATGTTGGTTATCTCTACGGTTCTAGGAACCTTCTATACAATAAAAAAAAAAATTCTCAAGAATAATTTAAAATTATATATATTTTTTTATTACTTTTTGATGGCAAAATTTACAGTTTACAAATTGATTTCATGACTGAAGAATGATATAAAATTGTAGGAGTCATCTCTTGATAATTATGAGCTAATGACATTTTTTTTAAAGCTATTTGTCATTTTATTTTTTGATGCCCTTATTATTCCATTGAGATATTGACTTACCATCGGTCATTTGTGTTCGAAACTTAATACTGTCTGACCAAACCAAGGTTGTGGATCAAATTCGAAACAATCTTTAAAAAGTTTTCTCGCTTCGCTAGAGGCCAGGCGGGGAGTTGCTAAAAAAAGAGGTATGTTGATTCACCTTACATTTTTGGCACGGGAAGATAGCTAGCGATGTCGTTTAATAATAGGGACACACTCTACGTCTAATTTCATGATAGGAAACTGTTTGTAATAGTCTATTCCGGGATTTTAAAAATTAATGTTATTTTTTTCTCTAATATAGATTGGGTTTCTTAGAACGCCCCAAATACCACATATAATCATAATGTATAAATACATAATATAGTGTATCTACATATATCTCTGTTTTTCGCCCCAACTACCCAGCCTAGACCACTGTTGTTCGTGTCTGCTTGTAACCACGAGTCTCGTATCGTGCACTATGGTAGTTACTTGCCGATAACTATTAGTGATGAAGAAGATATGTCGTTAGTAAGTGGTTGACCCAGGGATTTTTTATATTTTTACGAGAAAGAAACGTTGGTGCTACCCAAATATATTGGGTTCCTACAAGACACAGCATACTCACAAATTTGTAATTAGATACAATATAAATACTTTTTTTAAAAAATTTCTATTGCAATATTTATTTCACATTTGTCTTTTCTTTATAACGAAGTATCACAATACAGTATTCTTTTTATAGCTAAGTTACATTACAACTATTTTTTTTCCTTTGCTCCTTTGTCAACTTTATTTTCTTCATGTCTTTTTTATCCTTTTTATTTCACTCTCGTATTTCTCTCTTCCAGTGATTCATAAAAAATATTCAATTTATTATACAAGTATTAATTAAATTTAAAAACTAATCAAATGTCAAAACTTACAGTATGCAAACATAAAAATAATTAATAAAAGATGAAAAACGATGACAGGAATAAATGAAAATGTAGACATAGTGAAAATAGTAATAAATTAAACTAAAATAGTAATGAGTTAAAAAAAGTTAAATCAGATAAAAATATTTAATATTCAACACTGTGCACCGAGCTCCAAGGACCTGGGTTCGATTCCGGCTGTGACGGATAATTATTTTTTGTTCCACTGTAGCTGTGAATCATCCCTTTGGGTTCGACAGCCCTCCGGGGTCCACCGAGCCTCATTAAGGGGATACCCTTAATTGAGTAAAAATTTGACGGTCAGGTATGATTCTGACCAAATCACCTCCTTGCACAATCCTAGATCTAGTAACAGTACTTCTTTACAAAGCACTCCTGACCCTTCATGGGTTTCAGCAGTACAGATTTAATTTAATTTAATTTTAATTTAAAAATATTTAAAATCTATACCTTGATAAGAAAAAA
>NW_027108332.1:321092-322535 GCF_000696795.3 Halyomorpha halys | reverse complement strand
CTTCATTCTTTAGTTATATAACTATTATTATTTTTATAATTTATCTTGTTTATTTAAATTGTTCAATGTTTATTGAATTGTTAATAGTTAGGGGTGCCTTTTTCAGGAAACTATACCCCCATTACAACAAAAATTAAACTGCTATAATAAAAAATATAAATATAATATCAACTTGTAGTGGTGTGATTTAAATAAATTTATGAAAGCTGCTTAATTTTTATAAAAAATATAAAGCACCTGTTCTAATTATTCAATTACTATTATGATTCATTCTTGTGCTAATCAATAAAAATTAAACACTGAAAACTCCTATTTGAAACTGCCTGTTTTGTGTTTATGTAGTGGTAGATTGAGGCGTTTATATATTTAGTCAAAAAGGTATAATTGATTAATGTTTTTAAAGACCTGGGGATAATAGCCGGTATATGAAAGCTTAATATAACTCCTTGAAAATGTCCTTAAGGCCAAAACATAAGATTAAAATAAAGAAAGTTGCAATAAAGGATCAAATATCGTTTATGTTTCTTATGAAGCAATTTAGTTTTCTTTGAATAGCCTAAAACAAAGCATGGTCGTGAAAATACTTCATAGTGTAAAGCCAAAAAACTGAAGATGTACGTCAGTTTTTTGTTTTGATCCTATTGTTTTTCTTTTTAAATTTCAGATCTTATTTAGTTAACACCTTAACTTGTAAGCTAGAGTTAATTCGAGTGCGCTAAACAGGCCAAACTGGGGACACTCGAGGTAATTCCAGCAGGTTTGTATTTTATGCTGCTATAATTTTTCACACTCGAATAAACTCGAGAATCGATAATAACAATGTGATAATAATAAAATTAATAATGATTTATTCTCTGTAATAATTCTCTATATATAGAGAACAAAGCTTTAGCCTATGTTTAAATAGGGAGTTGGATATTGGTATTATGACCGATATTCAAAATACAAATTTTGATTATTTTTTTATTTTTTAAGTTCAAGCCAATATAATGTTCGAATTTGTGTTTTTTTTAAAATTGTTTGTTTGTTTTTTTTGGCCGTTTAGTTTATAAAAAACCGTTAAGGGGTTAATCAGATTCTCAAGATGATAATATTTGTACCCATAATTTATACGAAATAGGGATGTATTATTCAAATTTAAAGCGGGTTAAGGCAGGTGTTAAATGATTTAATACTTTTCTAATCCCTAACACCTAAATCTAAAATTAGAATACCGAGTCGTCTCCTAATTATCGTGCGTGAAACACTTGCAGAATAAGCAGACAGATTTCAAGAGGACTGTTGGCTAATCAGATTCTCAAGATGATAATATTTGTACCCATAATTTATACGAAATAGGCATGTATAATTCAAATTTAAAGCGGATTAAGGCAGGTATAATCAGATTTCAGACAGATATTAAGGCAGAATAAGCAAACAGAGTTCAGACAGATATTAAGGCAG
>NW_027108332.1:309394-320947 GCF_000696795.3 Halyomorpha halys | reverse complement strand
GACAGATTTCAGACAGATATTAAGGCAGAATAAGCAGACAGATTTCAAGAGGACTGTTGGTTAATCAAATTCTCAAGATGATAATATTTGTACCCATAATTTATTCGATATAGGCATGTATAATTCAAATTTAAAGCGGGTTAAGGCAGGTATTAAATGATTTAATACTTTTCTAGTCCCTAACACCTAAATCTAAAATTAGAATACCGAGTCGTCTGCTAATTATCGTGCCTGAAACACTTGCAGAATAAGCAGACAGATTTCAAGAGGACTGTTGGCAGTATTGACTGCAGAGTATCGGAACTCCCACTCGCCCAACCCGAATGGGCAATGCAGGAAGAAAGGAGGGTTGAGAATTTGCAATGAACCGGAAATAAGATTATCTTATATAATTGAGTGTTTGGTGGGAGGGGGGCAGATAGGGGAGAGAAAGCTTTAAGGACTATTAGAGCCCTGGAATGGGCTATAAAAAACGTATGCTCCTACTCAAGTAGGTGGTGGGGATAACGGCTTTCACAAATGGCGTTAAATAATGCGGATTTATAAAAAAAAATATATATATAAAAAAAGGAAATATGGAGGAGGATCTAAAAACCCGGGCGGGAATTAAGAGGGTAGGGCACTAAGGATGAATCAAGAGGCAATTTTGGCTAAGGTCCACGTCCTACTAAATAATACCCCCCTTTATCATACTAGAATTGACGACAAAAGCCTTTCCTGCCCCTAAAGACTGAAATCACCCTTCCATCTTCGCGCAGCTACCTCCGCTTATGTTGACTTTGAACTATCTACCCAGCATCAGTTGATTCGAGGGAAACCTTGCTTACTATGGCATTCCCCACATTAGCGAAACGTTTGTTAGTTGATTTGGGATTTGACGTTCTAATGCCGTCCTTAGTAATTCTATGACTATAGTATCCTTTAATAATACTCTACATAACCCTGTCGAACAGAACCACAACATGGGACTACGATCTACATGGAGAAAGAAATGCTTTATTTAGCCATCCTGCCAAAATAAATTGGGTTGCTACAATACACAGCATACCAATCAATCCACGATCAGACGTATATACAATACATATATTTACATGATATAACAACAATTTTTTCTAACTTTTCCTTTTACAATCAATACTCGTCTACACACTAAATACAAACATTTTAATTTTTTTTTCTATTAACAATTTCATTCCATTTGACAATTTTATTTCATTTAATTGACAATTTTAAACTCCCTATTTCACTCTTTCGGATCTCCCCTCTCCAGTGATCCGCTACTCACATTCGATCCGTTAAACAAATTAAACGAATTTATCATTAGGTAGCAATGTAAAATCAAACCGAAGACATAATAGACACTGCAGTGGATCAGTTTTCCAAAAAAATAACAAATAAATAAATAAATTAAAAAAATTATTATATAGATTTAAAAAAAACAAAAAGTTAGTTAAAATAAATACTTCAATGAATAAATAAGTTAAGAGAATAAATACGTTAATACACAAATCGAAAAAACTAAAAAAAAACGCTAAGAATAATCTCAGACCTAATATCCATGCAGGTGATGTATGCCATCACTCTAATACAATACTTGAAATTGCACGTCGATTCCGAACATTTTAGCACTTACTGAAAACAAGTTCTGAACTTCCAATTAATAGCATGACTCATTTATATGACTAAAATAAGGTATATTTTGATGTGCTATTGAAATAACTCCAATCTTCAACTCATCAACTTGAGTTGAGCTTTGAGGCTCAAATCAATTTCAAATCCTTCATAAAACCACAAATTCTTTGTCACAAATAAAATCATCCATAACGATCTCAGCGTTCCATATGTTGCCGACTTTGGCCAGAACCGGATATCAATCATTCATGATAAACCCCCCAACCACCTTGTTTCCTCTTCAATTCCTTTTAATCCTCCTAGGTTTTTGAAAAGACGATGGCCTTCTGAAGATCGGGGCTTTCTTCTCTAATTTTTTTTTTTTGAGTTTTATCAATGGGTAGATCATAATATAACTGACATCACATTTACTACTTTTATTTTTTATTTAATACCGTTGCAAATTTTAATAAAAAAAAAAAGTTCAAAATGAAGTTCAGAAAGAATGGATGGAAAATTTATTCAGAGCAATTACGGCTAACATTTCAAATTTTTAAATACTTGCTTTGGTATAATGAATGGAAAGAAATGTTAAATATCTTTAAAGTAACTTCAAAAGATAGTTTATGGACAATGGAAAAAATCTTAGTCATTTTTTAATTGGATTTGCTATTCACACAACTAATTTTTACAAAATTTTAAATTTTATATTAGGCCAAATTAATCCGACAAATTATAATTTTGCTTCTTTCCTCATCTAGGATTACTACGTATCTTATTAATCTGCATTAAGTAATTGGAAATCCTTGTTCGTGTTATCATTGTTTTCAACATCAACATACAATAAACCATTAAATTTATACATAAATGGTAAAACCAGATTCCTGAATATATTTACATTAATATTGTTAATGTATCCTCAAGATAGGATTGAGATGAGGTGTTTCCTTTTTTTAAGAGTTAGGAGGTGATGGTTTTGGTGAATAAAGTTTCTTTTGGTGGTGAAGTCTGGAAGGTCACCACTTACACTGCGTTTGACTGAAATTTGTAATGTAGGATTTTATATTGGCGTTTTTTCTGATCCAGTGCGTTCTGAATTCGTAAATGGCCCAAAATCACGTGTTCTCCCAAAGGGGATGAAAAACAAGGAAAGAAATCGTTTGAAAATATAATTTCCAGTTATAATGGGCATTTTTAGCCTCATTGGCCAACCGAGTATGCTCAAATTATGATGACAGATTACGGGGAATCGAATTCACAAATCATCAAGAAACAAAAAAAAAAAATGTTTACGGTTTTCGGTGATTTACTTTTTCAGAATACGTCAAAGTGAAAGATTCTCCAATAAAATTTCGTTTTAAAGTCAGACATCCAATGAAAATCCATCATTGGAAATTTCATAGTTTGGTACCCTATAGAAAAACTGAAAGAGGTTGCAAAGTCGACTTCAGTACCGGAAGTAACTCCATTCACGATGATCATAACTTATTAAGTTTTATTTCAAAATTTTAAAGCTCTTGAAAAAAGTGGGGGTTGTCAATCAATTGTTGAACAATGTGAGTATATTTATTCGTTGACTTTTGGGATTCTATTTTTAGAATTGTTTTATTCTCATAATTTTTTATTATCATTTGATCATGTACAGTGTTTAACAAGGTTATGTACTTCTGCCAGTGTAAGATAGATGGATTAACTATAAGTTTCCAACTTATTCGAACCAAATTTGAAAATATTAGTCTTGTTCTAACAGGAGACAAAACTATTGCTAAGCTATTGGGTGCATGGGAGAAGAGGATAGTAAGTCTTTTTCGAGGTCGATGAGATTTCGAGTTCGTTTTGCCAACTTTTAGCTTTTGACAGGCTGAACCTATAACAATCGTACAAATTTTAATCGGCAGTTCTCGTCTTCTGATTTTATAGTTAAAATCGTGTTAGGTTGGAAAGAGCAATTCAAGAGGAATTCAATGACACCCAGAATAAACGAAGAGATCCACTGACCGATGTCGGAAAAGTAAAATGATTCTGAACGAAAAAAAAATTCTGCGGCAGAAATTTATCAGGTATCTGTTCCGATTAATTTTTATTATAAGACGATCTATCCCGCAATAATTATTACTTTTCGTTTTGATTAAAGCTTAGCCGTTGAGTAATTTATAAGGGGTTGAATAGGAACTGTATTGGCAGGGATCCATAACGGGCTAAATAAGAACCCTCCTGGACAAAGGATTCCACAAGAGCAGGCTTAATTTTCTCTTAAGCCGCCTCTAACCTGCATTCAAGGATTTTATTCAAATACTTCGCAACTAGGCCTATCATATTCCATCTAATACAACTTATTACTATATATTTAACATTATACAACTTATTACAATATATATCGATTACATTATATAATTATATATATTATATTACATAATTTTATGTGTATATATATATATATTACCACTTTTCACATTATACAGGGTATTTCAGGGTTAAGTTACCAAACTGAAAATATAAATTAAGGACCTCAAAACAAGAAAAAAATTTCCTCTGAAGGTATATCCGCAAACACTTTGTTTCGGAGATATTCACATATTTTGATGATACTCCATCTGACAGTGTACGAAGAGCTGGAGCATAATTAAATATTACGCTAACTACAGTATGAAGAACTCTCATTGCAGACGGACTTCACCTATATTATTATCAACGGGTACATAATTTATTAGCGCATAATTTTCGACAAATAAGACATTTTTCAGATTGGTACTTAAATCAAGTTAAACATAATCCACAATTTTCAGGAAACATTCTCTGGACAGATGAAACTACCTTCACAAGAAGAGTTATCTTCAATCAGAAAAATAATCACATCTGGTTGCAGGAAAATGCCCATGCAATTCGTGAGAATCATTTTCAGCACCAGTTTTAGTGCAATTTGTGGTTGGGGATAATAGACAATATTTTAATAGGCCCGCATTTCTTGCCGCCTTCACTCAATGCGGGCAAATTTCTGGAATTTCTATAATAATAACTATGATTTAGTTGAACATATTCCACTATAACTGAGAAGGGGCGTGTGGCTTCCATTAACAAGCATTTAATTATCCCAATGAATGGATTGCCCTGCACGCTCTCCAGACCTGACACCACTGGATTTTTTTGTTTGGGGTGACATTAAACAAAAATTCTATCGGTCAATGATCTTAATTGAATCTTGTGACACAGTAACACATATCCAGTGCCGTTCTGCCACTTCTGCTATTTAAGAAAGATGCCGAGCCTGTCTTAATGCTCAAGGAAATTACTTTGAAGAACATTCAATAAGGATTTAATGTTTACATTTAATTAATAAAGTAGTTGGAAAAAATATATAAATTTAATTTATTAAATATAACGTAATTAATTCATAACAATGAAAATCTTTAGGTGTGAATATCTCCTAAACAAAGCGTTTGTGGACATACCTTCAGAGGAAATGTTTTTCTTGTTTTGAGGTTTTTATTTTGGCCCCTTAACTCTGAAACACAGAGTATAATTAAAATTGAGTCAAAAACCTTGTTAAAAAAAGCTTTTACTGTCACTTATACCTAGAATATATTGAGGAAGAATCGGGACCGTGGAACGTTTTGATTTGGAGTTTTCGTCATAAACACTTTTTTTTTTGTTCCAAGAGGCCTTCCTCTGGAGTATAATTTTAGGTAACTGTTATAGTAATAAATTTCTCCCATACTTCTTCAAACGAAAAATGTTAAAATTTTACTTGGAGAAATATTATTAAATGTACTGTTCTGAAAACTAAAAATTGGAGCCACATAAGCCCCTCTTGGACATTTTTCCTACCAGTAAGATAAATCTCACTTTTGCAAAATGTATTTATTTATTTATTGTATAAAGACAGTTAGGGTGGCGGTCAATAAAGGTACGCAATAGTAGAAAAAACTGTTTAATTTTAACCAACGTTTCGCCCCACTTTACAGCTGAGCCACGACGAAGCCCTGCATAACTGGGCGAAAAGAGCCGCCCTTAGCTCAGTGGTTAAGACTCAGTCTTACCAATTTGATGTCTATTGGCGGTGCCGGTTCGAATCCGCCCTGGGACGTTGACTTTTTTCATTGAGTGGCGGTCCCACAAAATGAAGAACTTTCCCCAACCATGGTTAGGCAATAGAGGACTCCAATGGCCGTCTAGGCCGAAAAAAAAACACTGGGTGAAACATTGATTAACATTAAATAGTTGTATACCTTTAATGACCGCCTTTTGGGCTATCTTCCTACAAACTATTTCATACGGCCAACTATCTTCTTCCAATACCTATTTTATAATCGCCAAAATTGATAAAAACAATTGTATTGAAAAAATACGTTATTCGTGCGTCCATATATTCAAAAATTAACTGTATAAATCAGGGTTTTTCAAGTCTAGATAAGCCAAATCGACTTACTTACTAACCCTTAATATTCACTTAGTATTTTTTTATTTAATTTGTTGTGCAATTAATATAGCATAACGATTATATTATAAAAATTAATGTCAATGTATGTGAAATTAAGTAGAAAAATTTCAATAACAATACAAATTAAATAATTTCTATATACTCTTAAACATATGGAAAAACTTGAGAAAAATTATCATTTTTTCACTTCATAATTCATATTTATGCCCCCTTCATTAGTTTGTGGCCACATAAACCTTCATAAGTTAACAATTCATGATTTGCTGATGTAAAAACAAGTTTTTTTTTGTAAGTTTGTGATCTTTATAGAACGAAATAAAATAGAGAACTGTCTTTATTTACATATCCCGTATCACATCACACAAATTCACAGCACTGATATAGTTAAATACTGTCTGTCGAAGATTTTCTATGGCCTATCGATGCATAATCATACTGTTTATATTTAGATATTAAAAATTATCTACAGCTCAAAGCACATACTGCCAAACGTAGCCGAGCGAGTTAAAGCGCCAACTTTGACTGGGTCGTGAATGCAACGACGCCGGTTCGAATCCGGCCTGGGGGTTCGACTTCTATTTCTTTGGTGGTCCCATGAAATGAAAACTTTACCCTCCCTACCATGGTAAGAACAGGTTGGTAACCTTTAGATAATCTCCCGTTTGTCATAAATGACCAGGGAGGGGGTCATAAAAAAAGTACAAGGCACATTTCGCATACGTATTCTAACATTTACCATTTAAAATATTGATTGAAATTTTGTTGTTGTTAGTATACTTTCATCTGAATACTTTTGACTTTATTGCTTTAAAACGGAACACCCGCCTACGAAATGAAGCTTGTTTCATTTTTCTTAATATTACACATAGCATATGTACATATTATATCCTTCAACCAAAGATATTTAACTACACCGTTTAAATTAAAAATTCCACTTCTAGTCTTAAACACTGTCTTAATCAATTCAAAAGAGTTTTTATCATTTTTGCACCTGACATTTAGATCAAGTTTTTAATAATATTCAGTAAATAATAAATGTTATTTATAACTGTAATAAATAATTCTTTTTCAAAATAGTTATCTTTATATGTGCAATTTTTTTTCTCTGAAAAATTTGTTTGATTTTTTTTCTTCACTTTTTTTACATCTAGATAATCCAAGGAGCCGGTTAGAGAGGTTATATTGTACATAATTATAAAGCATACGTATTAAATTTAACTACTCTTGATTATAAATGTTCTTTTTAACAGACGGATTAGCTGTAGTTTTGACCTAGTCCAACATGGACCATGTGTGTCCCAGTTACTAGTGTAAGCATATGAATGTGAATTTCATCATCATTATTTTAAAAGTCACTTAAACTAGTAACAAAATATTATACTCTCCTTGATTCTCCGTATCTACTGCTATTTTTAGAATAACTAAGAATTGGCGGAATCAGTAGTAAATATATATAAAATTTCCCCGTGAAGCGGTGAAAGGTTGGGAGTATCCCTGTTCCCACGCGAACCACCGGATATGGCCGGTGTACATACTAAGCAGCTATCTATATTCCAACACGTGTTCTATTCCTTCATCAGGGTTTCAATTAGATCTAAAAAGGATTTGTATTCAGTTTAAAGTGGTCGGTAATTCTTATAGCCCACTAACCTGAGTTAGCAAGTGGGGACCCCACTATCCCCTCTGCCCTTCGAGATTCCCTCCTTTCTCTCATCCACGGTCTCATATCGATCCTAAATCTCTCGATAGTGCCATCCTAGATTTCACTCCCCTACCCCCACTAGCAGCCTTGTCCCCGCAACATTAGAAAAGAGATAAGGCAGTAATTCAGTAGCCGATGAACACTGAATGCTTCCAACACTATCTTGGTTGATTTCACTTCTTCTGTTTGACTTAATAATAACTTTTTATCTATATCAATTTATGAAATGAGTAAAATAAACAATTTTTGATCTAATTAGACAATACTCTAAGTACCGAGTGAAAAAAATTGATCGGAAGGCTAATTATCTCAGACGAGGAGGTAAAAAATTAATTTCTCAAGGACATGGCGGGGAACTGAGCCGACAAAACCTATCACAACCTATTCAAAAATACATCGATTGAAATGGAAATGGAAATAGTAAAATATACGAATGTTCAAGTTTTAAAATGGTTCATATATTAAAGAAAATAAACTGAATGGTGAATTTGTAAAAAAAAAGACAGACTCTTGTATAATTTAAGCTGGGTTTTTAAAGTCATAGCTACATAGCATAATTTGAGTAAAACATTAGCATAAAAGCTAGTTTTAATTGTAAGCTTGGCTTAATTGTTAGATTCCGAACGATATCAATAATTTATTTTAAAATTACTTTAAGAAAGAATCTTTCATCTTACTTCTCGTTTTGAAATCCACTAGGCAGTGCCTTCTCCGTTGAGCTATTATTAGGCTGATCATTTATACTTGTTTTCTTTTTAGCCCCTGACTGGAATTCACGTATTTTTCCATCTTATTTCTAATGTCATTACATCTTCATTGTTTGGATTTTCAATTTGCAATTTGATTTCAACGCCTATTTTTAGCATAGCATAAAATTTTAGCACCTCAAATTCCTTTTTTAATTCGGTTTCAATGTAAGGATCACTTTCGATCCAATAAGTTTTCATGTTTACAAAATAACATACTGTTTTTAATTCTGATTATCCCTATCTATGGAGATATTATCAAAATTAATTAATTGCTATTACAGATAAAATGACTGTATATTAAGAAAAAAAAAACAAATAAATCATTATAAATTAAAATTAGAAGCCTCTAATTCTTGGTTATGAATACAAGGGTTATACCAAATATATTATAATTTTGCTTAGTTGTTAGCAAAATTTTGAATTCTGTGTAGGTGCAATTCATGTTGATAAAGAATATAATTTCAATTTGGAAGATGAAATGGTGGGTAAAACGGATATATGTGATGATTGAAGCTGTCTGTGAAATGAATATTTTTTTTTTTCTTGTCCTTCATTCTTTTCTTACTCCCTCTACTTCTTGCTCATACTCACCTTGAGGGTTTTTTCCCAGGAAAATTTAGAAGCTTTTCTGGGTACTAAGTTCGTTTGAAAACGTGCTCATGAAAGAATTATTACTAATAAAGAAATAAGAATATGCATTATTTTTATTTAAATTCACATTGACTTTGATTTTATATTTCGAAAAATCCAGACAATAATATGAGTAAACTGGTTGCTTGCCATATTTTCTTATTTATAGTGAGTGTTTTCCAATAATAATTTAGTATCACAATATTGTTATATATTTCCGAAAAGGAAGGTTTATCAATTTTTTTTTTAACATAATTTTGAATATTATTTATATTGCTTCATATCTTTGGTTGAATCAGTACTGAATTAAATATAATTTCCAAGATTAGAAATTGATACCAGAGATAATAACGTTTTATTTAAAAATAATACAACCTGCCACAGTCAAGAGCAACATAGGGCTTTAAAAATCCATTTCTACATAACAAAATATAATTTTTTTTTTTTTTTTTAATATTTATTTATTGCTATTTACAACTGTACATTATAATACATTTAGTAAATCTGATCTAAGTTAAATTGGAGTGTTACAGGCGTGTAGAGAAACTAACCATTGGTAGCACTCTAATACAAAATATAAATAAATAATAATAATGATAGAAATAAAATAAAAAATAAATATATAATAATTATTATTAATATAACATATTACCATAACATAATTATCTAATAATAAATTATTAAAACCGCAAATTTATGAATAAGTTAAATAAGAGCAAAATTATATGAGGAAATGTTCACCATCATCATTCTCAGGAGACTAGAATAATATTTCATTCATTTCAAAATAAGTAAACTGCCACGGAAAAGAAAATTAAAGTTAAATAAGTAAAATAAATCATATAAATTTATTTACAACACTTCAATAATATTTCTCTAACATGTACCACAATATATAATTATTTAATGAGAAGCACTATAAATTAAAATACATGGTTGGAAATAACATATGGTTCGTAGCCATCTTAAATTAATTAACTTAAGTGTAATTAAATGTATAAAAATGAAAAAACTCTGCAATTGGTATAGAATGTATTTACATTACAAAATTTGAATCGACAACATTCAACGTTTTAAGTCACGCATTTTTTATTAAAACTGAAATAGTCGTATAGATTTATTATTTAAGTATTAATAAACTAAGCAGCTAAACTTAAAATGTTTACCACAAAAATTGAATTTTGATATTAGTCTGAAATAATAAAACTACCTAAATTTTTCACAGTGTTTAAAATATCATCAACCAGATTTTGGTTTCAATTATATAATTATTTAACCGGTTTTTTTTTAATTAGTGTTCACTTGTAATAATCGTACTTCTAAAACAGTGTTTGAAAAATATGAATATTTTTTTGACAGTTGTAACCAATTGTGTACAAGATTGAGTTTATGTATCTTTAATGATGGCTTAGGTATGACTAATTTTGTGTACAGTTGTAGGCTTTTGAGATTTACCTATCTTAAATAGAAATATTTGAATTGAAAATTTTTATTTTTAATTTTTCTGAAGCTTTCATTCTTTCAAATTTTAGGTACGAAGAGAGAATTATAAGAGGAATATCTAAGTTAGGCATGTTTTACGATATATATTGGAGTGGTAGGCAGAAGTAGTCTTCGACATCGGATCCGTAGATTTGTGGGATAGAAATAGATTCTAGACTAGTGACGGTGAAGCTATATCTTTGACAGGGATAGAACTTAAATCGTGCTTGAACCGACGCCCTCAGCTACTCTCCACTATTCTTAGATGAATACCTCCTTACTCTCAGTTATGGGTCTAGACAGAATTTGAATTATTAATCATCAAATATTTCTGGCAAGAGGTCATTTACACAGTTTTTATTTTATATATATATTTTTTTATCCTAGTTCAAAGGTTAAAAAAAATCAAGAGCATCATTTATTAACAAGTATTATTTCAACCTGTGGGTCTCCCCTAATTAAGGAGTTAATGGTCTAACTTACAGCGGGTACCAGCCGCACTTAGATGAAGGGACCGAGTTTTTATCGCTTGATCTTTGCATTACTGGAATTGTGTTTTACCCTCTTGGGGTATATATCGAGCTCCTGAATAAACTTTAATAATTGAAAAATATCAATATTTTCACTTATTAACATACTATCAGGCTGTATCAGACCAGATATAATGGAAGCAAAGAAGCCACTGAATTAATTGCGCACAATCTCCGAATATCCGGTAGTACAATTAAAATGTTCAAACCTACAAATGTGCCGAAAAAATGTTCTCCACTTAAAGAAAGTAGA
This sequence comes from Halyomorpha halys, assembly GCF_000696795.3. Classification (NCBI taxonomy): domain Eukaryota; kingdom Metazoa; phylum Arthropoda; class Insecta; order Hemiptera; family Pentatomidae; genus Halyomorpha; species Halyomorpha halys. The sequence goes on along the minus strand of NW_027108332.1, from coordinate 309,552 downwards.
AAAGGAATTAAAAATAAAATGAAAATGATTCAACATGAGTTTTTCCATTTAACATGTTAAACAATCTTTACAATCCAAAATCCTTCGTAAAATCCTCAATGCTCCTTATTTTGTTACTAATAAAACCATCCATAAAGACCTAAATGTTCCTTATGTAA
>NW_027108332.1:308245-309279 GCF_000696795.3 Halyomorpha halys | reverse complement strand
GTTTTTAGAGTTATACTACTGGGTAGTTTCTCTACATCCTGTATCATATCATTATGTCATTATGATCAAATTTACTTGTTGTATTTTTTATACAGCTGAAATATCAATAAATTAATAAATAAAAAATAAAAAAATAACATGTTAAACTAAAGATCATGATGAATACCCGTAGAATCGTTGAGAAGAATGAATCAAATTTTTTTTATTTCTGAAGAAATCATATTTAAACTTTCCATGACTGGACTAGTAAATCATATTAATATTAAGATATATTTCTAATTTTCTTTACACAATTGTATTTTATTTTTTATCACATCCTAGAATGTGATGGTTGTTCAGGAATGACACATTCATTAATTCTAATTTTTGTTTTTTGTTATTTAATATTTACATTCCAACAACCACTTAAGTTACTTCTGCAATTTTGTAATTTAATTTTTCTTCCAGAAAAAATCTAAATAAAAGTAATTTATTTTTAATAGGTTATTGGATAATATTACAATAAATTTTCATACCCAATCAACGTATACCGCTTTTTAGCTGTATAATAAATATAAATAATTGTATAATAAGTTTTAAAAAATAAGTTATATAACCGTGTTCATGGTGAAGAATCAAGTACCAATGGCCCACTTAACGGACTTGTTCTCCTCACCTTAACTTTTATGTTTCATTCATTGTTTATATATACTGAAGGTTTAAAGTAAGAATTATTACAATGGAAAGATCAGTGAAATCCAATGACTCAAAAGACAAACATCAAGTTACCTTTATTATTGAAACTAACTACAGTTAACTAAAGCGTTTGGGTTAGAGAGGGTCGGTTAGCAATCAGGTGGCCACACTATGGGCAGCCCTTTACACTTGGCGCCGAATCTCCAACTGTTTGCCACCGCGATGACTCACCATTTGGCTCACGTGATTTGTTTTGATTTCCCTCTTATTGTTTTCCTCCTTAGACTATTGTATGCTACTCGTATTCTATACAGAGTAGAGTTGTTCAATGGATTGTTCCTTTCACTTACCTATATATA
>NW_027108332.1:306026-308040 GCF_000696795.3 Halyomorpha halys | reverse complement strand
ATAGTAATTAACTATTTAATGTGAGCCAACTTTTCGGCCTCATTGCAGGGCTAAAAAAGATACAAACATCTAAAATAGGTATATTTATGTATATAAATAGTAATGGGAAGTATTGCAATCATACAAAGTTTCGAATTCGAGTTTTCAACTGTTTGTGTGCTCTAAGGATTTAAATTTAACTCGGTATAGTAATGTAAAATCGAGTGTTTTTTAATATTAGTTAGGTTTTATTCTCACCGAAATAGTTTAACTATACTCAAATGACAAATTTGTAAAAAAAAATCTTCCTTTAATTTTTTTAATTTGAAATAAAAACCATTTCGCATTTTCAACAGTAATATAAAATGTATAAATATGAATGGTGAAAGAATTTAATAATATATCTAAACAAAAAATAGAGAAATAGAGACAGCTGTTTTGAGACTGAAAAATGGAGACTGGTCGCAATCGTACTTATACATCTTTGTTAAATGTTGTTAAACTATTGTATTCTTGGCAGGAACAAAGTAGATGTTCGTTAATTGTACCTCGAGAATCCCAAAAATACGAATTATCATAGAAACAGAAAAATCAAAATTTATTTATGAAGTTTCGCCTTCTAGTGAAAATTGTGTGGTGGTTATAGTATATTATTCCAAGAACATCGGATGACAAAGATAGGCCTCATTTACGAAAATTAACAGTAATATAAATGTTGGGTCCATTTGTAGCCGAGGGAGTTGTGGAACTGAAGAGACGCGGTTCTAATCCGGTCTGTGAATCGAGTTTTATTTTTGTGTCCGTCACACGAAATGAAAATTTATTCCCCCAATATATGTTCAAACCATGGTTATACGTAATACCAACATGACAAATTATGTCAGAAATGACCAGGAAGGGGATCATTAAATAAAAAAATTAAAAAACCTGTGTCAGAAATGACCGGGCAGGAGGTAATAAAAATAGTAAATGGTTAGCGATGGTAATCTAATTAAGAGAGATGTCAAGATTTTGGATTGAGAAGAGGAAGGATTGGAACCGTACAGGTCCTTGACTGAGGTCCTTTAAAGGGTCGAAATTACGCTTACAAAGCTGACTTTTACAACCAGATGTTCCCAGTAAGGAACGCTGATAACGTCTCTAGGGCCCTAGATCCCCTAGGTTACTTTTACAATTTGCATGCACTCACTAAAAATTCTACTCAAATATCATTATAACATAAGCACCAGTTTTGGATAATTTAAAAAATAAATAAGCTATATTTCATCTGAAATAAAATAAACAATAGTTTCTTAGCTTAAATTAAAATAATTTTATCAGAAATATAATTTAATAATAATTTAATAATAAAATAATTGAAAAATAATTTCAAAGTATACAGTGAGCACGTTAAAAATTCTAAAAAAAAAATACTGGAAGATTATTGATTGACCGTGTGTAAAGATGAAAGGAATATGGTCCGGGTGCGGTCAAAAAAACTCAAATAGTAGAAATATATGGTACTATTTTAATGAGCCAACGTTTCGCCCCACGTTGCAGGGCTTCTTCAGGGCTATTTTGACGGCAGTAAAAACAAAAATGATTTTTGAAACTCAAATAGTAGAAATATACTATTTTAATATTTCTACTATTTGAGTTTTTTTGACCGCACCCGGACCATATTCCTTTCATAAAAAAATATATATTGTATACCCTCTATTAAATATAAAATATTTACCGAAATATTCTGGTTCCCATTATTAATTATCCCATTATCCATCGTCAATTGTTAATAAACGTATTGTTGAGTGAAAGAGGCAATATGAAAAAAAAAAGTGAATATTGAAACGACAGGTTGGTTCCCACCGGACAAAGTGAAGCATTTGATAATACAGTTCTTAATGGGAGACTCCCTCTCAGTCCAGATGACTGTTATCATCAAATAACAGGAATATTAACTTACTGTCTTTAAAATGATAAATACTTTACTTCGACAATAACTACAAAATATAATTTTAGTAATAATATACTAGATGATATTTTAAAAATATTACTA
>NW_027108332.1:297091-301647 GCF_000696795.3 Halyomorpha halys | reverse complement strand
TTTTATAATGGTAATATAAAAAATAGGAATTAAAATTATCGTAAATAACTGATATTGTAAAAGGTTTAACATTGAACAAATAAAAAAAAAAAAAATAAAAATAAAATTGACTCTTTGTCGATCCATATATATTTATATCCAAATAATTTTGATTGAATGATTAAAAAATATAATCACTTTTAAATAGTAATTATTAGATAATCAATTCAATTTTTAAAATTTATTTATTGATACTTATTAATTCTATCAACTGTTTTAAAATATATACAAGTAAATTTGATTTTATTTTTTCAGAAAATCATCTTAAGACATTAAGATATATTTCAATGCAGATAAAATTACAGAGAATAATTGAAAACAAAAAAAAAGCTTAAAAGAAAATTAAATTAAAAATAACTGTAAAGGAAATATAAAAATAGTCTCTTGAATTCTTACCCAAAGATGAGTATTTTTACTATCATTTATCTATTTATTAATTACTTAATAAGGTAGAATAGAGGTAGAAGAGAGGTACAGTCATGATAAATTTCTGAATTTTTAACAAAAATACAAGTTTTAATAACCTCTAACAACAAAAATCGCAAATGGAATAAGTGTTTGTGTAGGTGACCAGCGTAACTGAAACTGAAATTACATATTTAAGGTAGAAGGGAGGTACAGTCATGATAAATTTCTGAATTTTTAACAAAAATACAAGTTTTAATAACCTCTGACAACAAATGGAATAAGTGTTTGTGTCGGTGACCAGCGTAACTGAAACAGAAATTACATATTTAAGGTAGAAGAGAGGTACAGTCATGATAAATTTCTGAATTTTTAACAAAAATACAAGTTTTAATAACCTCTGACAACAAAAAACGCAAATGGAATAAGTGTTTGTGTCGGTGACCAGCGTAACTGAAACTGAAATTACATATTTAAGGTAGAAATATACCTATGATCATTGTGATACTAAATCCAATGGCCTGGGTTTGAATCCAGCTATAGCAGATAATTATTTTCAGTTTCGCTGTAGCCCACGAGTGTGGCTACCCTGTGGGACAGTATATTATTTTTTTAATATACCTAGCATATTACATTATTAAAACCAACTCAACAGTAATATAACATTGAATCATTGATTTAAATTTTGTTTATAAGTTTCTCGAAAACAACCCTAAGGGTTTTGGTTAAATGGTCATTGATCTGAGCAAGGTGTAATTCTCATTGAAATACTACGATGGATCTTAAATGGTGAATATTCTGAAATTACCATCAATTTTGTTTATTTTAAATAATTAAAATTCTCCGAGTAGATATAAAAAAAAGATAAGTAAGAACTATGAAAGAATTTATGAAAATTATTTTACAAATTATACAACTGTTCTTTCAATTGTACTACTCCTTGCTCAAATTGTATAACTGTAATTTATATGTGTTCTGTTCCTTACATGTAAAATAGAATATTACACGGTGATCACTAAAAACTTTTTTTATACAAAAGAGAGATTAAAGGAGAAATATTTTTCTAATGAACTTATAAATTAGCAATAATCAGGCAGAATAAGCATTAAAGCAACAGAATGATAAGAAATAAAACTTGAAGATCTCATAAAAATATTATATATTGTCATAAATATATAAAATGACGATGATTTTTATGCCATTGTCCAATTTCATTGCTCATGATTCTGTTACTACATGAATTCCTACTCCCTAAGTATTGTCAATTTATCAATTCATTACTTATTTTTATGCTAATTAATATAAAATTTTCACGCTATTTTGTTTTACTTTAATTTACATAAATTTAAATTTTAACATTATAATATAAGGTACAGAATTATTGTAAATTACAGTTATACAATTTGAGCAGCAAATAGTACATTTAAATAAACAGTTGTATATATAAAATATTACACGGTAATCACTAAAAACATTTTTTATATAAAAGAGAGATTAAAGGAGAAATATTTTTCGAAGTAATGAAACTTGACAATCTCATAAAAATAGTAGATACAATAGTATATATTGTCATAAATATATAAAATTACATTAATAGATTTGTATACCATTGTCTAATATCATTAATTATAATTATGTTTCTTACTTTATGAATTCCTACTGTCTCAGTTCTGTTAATAACCTTCCAACTCTTTTGATTTATTTTTTATTTTAGTTTAATACATGGATGTCTTTTTTATACCTTCAACTTTGTATCTTTTATACTCTCACACTAGCTCAAGCAACTCTATCTTTTAATTTTAACCCTAATAAATAAATAGTTAAAACTATTCATTAATTGTTTATCTTTAATTGGTTCATATTTCTTAAAAATATAAAATCTTATCTTCGTGATCAAAATATAACCCAGAAAGACAGAAAATTATGAAAATCTATCCGGTACATGACGAGAATCTTCTGGGCACGATTAATAAACGGGACAGAAATTTAAAGCTTATTGTACATTTAATATAAAAATACGAGAAGATGGATGGAGGTAGTGTCAAAATGAAACTTATTTTACCGTGCCAACGTTTCGGCTAGAGTTTCTATATATTGAAACTTCATATTGTGAATTATTATTGTTATTATTATTGTTGTTTTCACATTTTTATTTCTTCTATTCATTTCTACTGTTAAACTTTACTTATATTTTGCCTCTTTATCAATTATTATGGTTACATACATTTTATTTCTCTCAATTTTCTTTTTCTTTCCGTATTTCAATTTTTAATTTATTAATAACTAATATATTCATACTTCTTTGCATTATATAACTTCATTTTTATTTTATTTCCTTAATTATGTTATTTTACCTTCTTGTTCAATTACCTATGAATAAATTTTATTTTCAACTTCTCTCATCACTTCATTTTATTAATTCCATTCTGTAAAATTATTCACTTTATGTCATTCTGTTTATATTTTATTTTTTATTTCCTATATTCATATCATCAAGTCATCCACGGTTAACTATCTCTCATAATTATAATATTAAAATAAAATATGAAACAATAAAAAACATTACTTCAAAGCTTGCTGGGGAGTGTCTACATATAATATATAATTTTCTCGCTGCTGATTTATTTTAATTTTAGTTTTTTATATGGATAAAGATATCCTATATACCTTCAACTTTGTATCTTCTTATTTATATGTCTCTTCTATAGTTCTGTTACTATATGAATTCCTACTGCCTCAGTTCTGTTAATAACTTTCTAACTGTTTTGATTTATTTTTTATTTTAGTTTAATACATGGATGTCTTTTTTATACTTTCAACTTTCTATCTATTATACTCTCACACTAGCTCAACCAACTATATATATTTTTTTTGCCCTGATAAAGACCAGTAGATTGAATCGCTGTTTATTAATAAATAATTGAAATTATTTATTTATTGTTCATCGATTATTGGTTTACATTTCCTTATGTTCGCAGTCAAAATATATTGCAGAAAGACAGAAAATTATAAAAACCTATCAGGTACATGACGAGGATCTTCTAGACGCCATTGATATATTGGACAAAAATTAGTAAGCTTATTGCTATATTTAATATTAAAATAAAATATGAAACAATAAAAAAACTTTACTTCAAAGCTAGCTGGGCAATGAAGTAGGTTGGCCGTTAAAGGGACTTCTAACTGGAACCTCAGAAAGTTTCGGTTCCAATTTGAAAGTTGGAAGGAAGTGACTTGCCCCCAAGTTGGGTGGCAATTTATGCGTTGCCGGCCGGTGAAATGAGTGTCGTTATTGCCACCGCACGGCACGCACTTAAAGGAAACTGTTCCCTCGATCGCTTCCAGGTTGGAACAAACTCAGCTCAATTCCCTAAATAAGACATTTATTACTTCCCCCCCCCCTTACCATTTACAGAGGAAATTAAATACATTAAACATGAAAAGCCTAGACAGTTATGATTTTTCGCAAAAAATTACAAAAACATGTAGGGATTTCTGCTGTAGTGGAGATTTCCCTATCTTGGAGACTTTTGTTTCTGATATCAAACTTAATAATAAAATAATCAACTTTGCTTATCTTGATATAAGATGGTCTGGGGTGCGGTCAGCAAATAAACAAAAACTTATTTACTTGCAATAAATTATAATCATTTTAATGTGTGATTAAATTATTAATAATTTTTTGTTAATTGTAAATATATATTTATTTAATGTAAGAACGACGGATGATAAAGGTAAGACAGGGTAGTGCATATAAATGAAAATATATTCATTTTTCGGATAGTTTGATATCATCAGAAACGTTAAGCAATTACTGTATTTTTGTATTATAAATTATATTATATTAATTGTGAGTCCTTCTAGATTTATTTTGTACTTAAGGAGAGCTTAACCGGACCAAACTTATGTGATAAATTACTGGTGAAGTAGTAATAGCTCATAACTATAAATCACATAACTCAATAAAATTCATATTTTTTAACAGTTAATAGTTTATATATAATAGTTTGAATTATATAGCACATATTTCAATTCTTTTTCCCAATTGCAAAACTAAATCATAAATTATATATATGTATGTATAGTTGACCGTAAAAATTGATATATAGGGA
>NW_027108332.1:282877-294726 GCF_000696795.3 Halyomorpha halys | reverse complement strand
CCAGGTTTGTGGATTTTAGGAAGTCCGTACAATCGAGGGGGTAAAGAATTATAAGAAATAAGCTTATAGTAAGTGGGACGGTTAATGAATTTATTTTGAAGAAGGGTTTTAATATGCGGATTGAACTTATTCATAAGTGAGCGGGTGGGATCACGGGTTGAAGGTAGATAGGTGGATTGGTCAGAGAGGAGTTTTGTAATTTTTTCAATGTACTCAGACCATCTCCCTATATATAAATCATAAATTGTTCGGGTTAAAATCCGACATCATCCTGGAAAAAGTTATTTGCAGTTTTTTTTAACCTTTGTTTTCAAGTAATATAGCAGGATTCCTATCTTCGTTAGTCATAACTGCAAAACAAAGAAGAAGTTGAATCAAATATAGAGTCTAATAAAGAGTTTATTTATTTCCATTTGTTTTGTTTTTTTAGCTCCTGCTCTGATAAACAAAATATTTGAATCCGCCTCAGGTTGAAACGAGATGTTTCGTCCTCTAAAACAGAGTACAAATCATTTGTTTTCAGAGGAAGCTCTAGAGGGGATATTAAAAATAGTATAAGTCAGAATTTCAAAATTTTCTACAGCATTGACTCATACTATTTCCAACTCGCTCCCACCCGTTCCATATAATTATCAATTTTTTAAATAGTTTTAGCCATAACAATAAACCCCATAACATAGGGTGATCACAATCTGTTTAATCTGTTTCTATTAATATTCCAGAGGGTAACATTGATCTGTTACAAGACCCCCTTCCCCTTTGCGATATTATCAATACGACTAAGACTTAGCTAAACTAAGATTAAGTACCGATATCTCTACTCTTTTTTTCCCCCTTCTCTAGAAGGTACTTTAGTTATGAATACAAGCATCACACGTGCATCACCACCAAACCGTAGACAATTTAAAAAAAAATTAATTAGATAAAACCCTGTAATTTATATTAGATGTTTAACCCCGGATGGTTAGGGTTTGACAATGATTTTGTTTGGAACAGTTATCCTTTTGTAGTGTATTCCTTACCTAAAACTTGACTGAAGGAAGCCAACGAGTTCGTTAAACAGTGGTTAAAATGAGTTTATCAATGTTGCTCTATGATTTCCCCACGCTATCGTTCAGCGTTGCTAGGTCCCTTCTTTACAATCTGTTTCTCTTTTGTCTAATGAGTGTTGACCAACCTTTGAAGTATTAGTATTAGTATTAAAGAGTGGTTGGACCAGTGTTTTAGAATATATAACGTAGAAGGCAAAATAAATATGCGTTGAAATTCTTGTTTTTCATTTTTTTAAAATTTATTTTTCTATATATCTCTAAATATATTTAAAGATATAGAAAATTATTGGATTTCAAATGTTTTCCAATTAAATATAGTTAACCGAAAAATTTTAATTGTGTCCACAATAACGTATTTTACTTTTTAAACTTATGAATTTTTTTCTCTTGTTTTAACGTTTCTTTGGTATCACAAAAAAAGAAATAATGTCATAAACCGATAAAAAAAAGTCAAACAATTTTTTTCTCTATCTTTTTAAAGAAAAAAGATAAGTAAGTATAAAAAAAACATGACTCTTTGGAATCGATGATTTTCTTTTCAATTATTATTTCTCTATTGTTGTCTTAGCAGTTGTCATGTCATCCTAATGGCCTGTTCCTAGGGTTAAGACAGTATAAAACAGCTATTCAACGAAAAAAACGAATAAAACTTCCTAAAATGGAGTTTTCAGTCGTTTTTTTTTTATGTTTGGACTGTTTTAAAACGTTGTGGTTTTGTTGGATAGAATTATCAAAAATTAAATAGCCCAATTATTTTGATTTATATTTAATGTAAATAAATAATAAATCATCATGCTTAAAAAAAATTTTTTTTAAATTAACCACTAGTTATCTCTTTTTTTTTTTTTTTTTTTTACTTTTTCATGCAATTTTCAATAGAAGTAACAAGAGTATATTAATTTTTTAACTTTTGAATTTTAAACTATATTTGAAGTTAATAAACTAAACTATGACTAGAGAGTATTAAAGTATTTTAATAAAGAGTAGCAAGAAAATATTAATTTTTAAACTATATATGTCAAGTTAATAAACTAAGTCAATGAGGAGTTAATATAAGTTTATTTATTTTTTCCTAAAAATAATTTTCCTTCCGATATATATTTCGTAAGCTTGATTTTACAACAATAAGTTTAATATACTTTTATACGTATATATATATTTACATATTTTTTCAGATATGACTCAAGAGAAAGAAAAACATTTTTTTCATTTTTGAAATTAAGGGTTCGTAAATTATCTCGTAATCAAAAAGGTTTGGTGATGTTAATAAAGTTTAGATAATTTCATCATTTTTAAAACTACTTGAGAATGAAATTTTATTATTGAAAAAAAAGTAATTGGAACAATCATTATTAATTTCACTCCTGAATGTTTGAAATCATGTTCGAATCCGGCCTGGGCATGTTCGTTTTATTTCGTGACGGACTCTGGGAATAAATATCGACTATTTGATTTGAATAAAATTGGTTGGTAACCAGTAGATTACCCGTATTTCCTGTCCTAAATTGATAAACCTAAAGACGTTAAACCCCAGATAAAAAAAAAAAGTTATGATGATGTAATTTAATAATAAAATATCTCAAAATCAATAAACTTAATCTCAATAATCTGATAAAGAAATTCGGTTAGTGAAAAAAAAGTCAAAGGTGCATGGCGATAAGTAATTGGAATAATCACCCATTACTTCAGTTCTAAATGTTTGAAATCAAGTAATTCATTGCTTTTATGATAAGATTAACTCTTATCTAATATTCCATTTATGAATGATATTTTAATATTCCATTTTGTTACAAAAAAAAATCTCTTTATCTTATTCAGGGGTAGGGATGCAATCAGGCTCATTTAAGTAAGATCAAACCGTAGATTACTTCATCGAACAAGTTTCGGAAGACAAAGCTTGGAAGACTGGACACTACCGGAGAACCTTCGGGAGGATTTGCTTGGGCGAGGGAGGAAAGGCTCATCAATCCTCCTTGCCACTCGCAGCTAATTCCTCCTCGGCTGGTCAGCGATTGTGAAACATCCACTTGCCATTTGCCTAGCCACGTTTCCCTTCCCCTCATTTAATGGGAACGGCAATCCTGAAATGTTCGTGATCAGTACCGCTATCATGACTGGCATAAAAATTGAGTAATGCTATAAGATGGCAAGTTCGTGTTTGTGATTTTCATGGGTTTTTTAAACAATGGTTCACAAATTGTTTAAAAAACCTATGAAAATCAAATATATTCGTTCTATAATTCAGTATAATGCAAGTAAAAGCCCCCTACCTCGATTTATTTCCTAACCACTCTCAGAATTTTATTTTATTTTAAATATGATGATGTTTGATATGTTCACTTATACAAATTATTACACAAAGTATTTGTTATTTATTTTTTTTTTTTTTAATAATTTATTTATTGATATTTACAACTGTATACACATTATACAACAAGCAAATTTGCTGTAGGTGACATAGTAACATGATAAAAACATGTGGAGAATCTACCCACTGATAAAACTCCAATAACATTTCTAGAGAAGAAGATCTCGAGGCCATCTTCTTTTCAGACGCCTAGGAGGATTATTAGGTAATGAAGGAGAAGCCAGGTTAGAAACAAGTGGATTTGGGTGGTTGAGAAGTTTATTATGGAAGGAAAGGTATCTGGTTCTGGCCAAATCGGCAACATATGGAATATTGAGGTCCTCATGGATGACTTGATTTGTGACAAAGTAAGGAGCATTAAGGATTTTACGAAGGATTTTGGACTGTAAGGATTGGATTCTGGAGGAATTTGATGGTTTAGTGGAGCCCCAAAGCTCAACTCCGTATGACCAGATAAGCGAAAACTTAATTTACTTTTCTCTAGGTACATTGTAAAATTAGCTATAGCCATAGGCTTGGTACCTGTATCTTTCTTATTTTACCTTTAAAACATTCAATTATAACGATTATTGATATGTGAAAACGTCACAATCTCTCAAAGAGACCACAACACCAAAAATAATTACATGAAATTATTTATTCTGATAAATCAGGAGTGAGCGAATCCTGTGGGTCCGAGAGCCCTCTTGGTCTAAAACTCAGAGCGTGATATTGAACAAATCACCTCCTTGCACAACCGTTATTAAAGAATCAGTCCTTCCTGATGAAGTAATGAATCCCTGATCTTCATGTTTTTCTTTTATATACATAGCAGTTACGAACAGACACCAATGAGTGCTAAATGTAAACTTCTTCTTTTTTTACTGAGAGAGTAGTGATTATAAACCGTATTGTAAATCTCGGTGAAGCTGATTCAGTGATCCATAACAAATACTCAATTTATTATACTAGTTTTATTTAAATTTAATGACTACTCAAATGATAAAACATAAAAATAATTATTAAAATATGAAAAACATATGAATAAATGAAAATAAAATATAAATAAGTTAAAAATAAATAAATAACTTAAACATATTTAATATTTAACACTAATTCCAACGACCAGGGTTCTAATCCGGCTGTGACAGATACTTATTTTCGGTTTCACTGTAGCCGTGTGTCAGCCCTCCGGGGTCCACCCAGCTTCATGAAGAAGGTACTCTTAATTGGGTAAGTGTGATTCTGACTAAATCACCTCCTTGCTCAACCGTTGTTCAAGAATCAGTATTTTTATAATAATTATAATTACTCAATCCCTGACTCTTTATGTTTTTTTATACATATACATATACATAGTGGTTAAGAGCTGTCCATGAGTGCTGAACGTAAACTTGTTCTTTTTTTAGAGAAAAAGTAGTGATTGTAAACCGTACTGTAAATCCTGTAAAATTCTAAAATTTACCAACAATTCCGAACCGGTTTCCCAACATACCGAAGGTCTAAGGAGTATTGCCAGAAATTATTCATCACAATTTACACAGTTTAAAGAAGCACATCTCTAATACCCAATCTATCTGTGTTTTCTTATTATTAGGGAAGGGGATGAAACCCCCTCTATACCTCTTATATCCATATAATCGATAATTTATTTTTTTGTTAAAAATTTATAAAACTTATAATGGAATGTAGGTTTGACTTCCATTTCTAGAAGTACTTCTTTGTAAATATCAAAACATCGGATCAAAACAGATCTGCGTTTAAAATAAAACTATATTGATATTGACCCGGCTTTATATAACAGAGTTTTCAACAACCTTATTCCTTAAAGTTGAGTCGACTAAGGCGGACACCGTTCCTTCCTTTTGCATTCTTCCTCTCTTCAGCCGAAGAACGGTGTTGGAGGTGAGGACCAGAAACGAAGAAAAGTTGAGGCCTGGTGCTTAACGAGGGTGGTCGGGGCGGGGTGGAGATAAGAAAGGGATGAATCGGCAAAGCAATCCTCCCGTGAAAACTGCTGAATATGGAAAGGGAAGGACAAACATACCTGACTTGAATAGGTCCCTCCTTCCAAAGGCTGTAAATTGTTTGTAAATAATAGCTCCCTTCTATGTAGTCATTGTTATCGAACCTTTTTACATTCACACCTAGTTAGCTACTTATCATAACCTACTTTCTACTTTATTTTATTATTATGGAAATGTAGGGTCATCCTTATCAACTGTGATTAAATACTCATTTTGAAATCATCTATTATGAGCACACAACCACAGATATGTAGATGTGTGTGGGTGTGGTCAAAATTTATGATATGGAAATGATATTATAGATTAATTAATTTAACAGATAAAATAATTAGAGATTATATCACTAGTAATGTTAAGCAATAACTGTATTATGTATTGTAGTATATTAATTGTGAGTCCTTCAAAATTTCATACCTGAGGACAGCTTGATCAGACGAAATGTGGTTCCTTCCCAATATTATCAAGTGTTTGAAACATTCCTCACATTTACTTTTGTATTTTTTTGTACAGTTATAATTACAATAAATAAATTTTTTAAAAAAGCTGTTATGTATTAATATCCCATTAAATAGCCACTTAATTCACATATCAACCTTCACCTCAAATAAATCTAATAATCATTTGGAGAAGTTTGTAGGGGGGTGCGGTCAGCAAAGAACAACATAAATAAACAAAACCATATTTATTTATTTTATGCCGATGTTTCGACCTGAGTTTCAGGTCTTCATCAGGGCTATAGAACAAAAGAGATTACAACAACATTTAGAGTAACATACAATTGAAAAGGAATAGTATACAAACAAATTTAGAATTATACAAAATATTGAATTAAATCATAAATGATAAAAAATTGATAACTGATAATTGAATAGTACAAAATCGTAGATAGTCAACTATCTACACCTCATTATAAATCTAATAATCAGTGAGAGGTTGATCACTTGATGACTACAACGTTTAGTCCTCCCCCCCCCCCATTGAAATCCTAAACTGATAATTAATAAATAATTTTTAAGAGATATATTTCATGTATACAATTTCGAAAAAATATTATAAAAAAGAAGAAAAAAACTGTACAGCTATAACCTATGAAGGGTCAGGGGCTCAGTACTTTGTAAGCAAGTTTCGTAAACAAAGAGAGGATTTTTCAAATAGCAACTAAGGGAACTCTATAGAGGCTGAATGTCCCCCCAGAAGGTTTAGTTCGTAGTACAAGGTTCATTCTCCAATTTCGGTGCTATTTAAGTAAAAGAGCTTTTTAAGAATGATCAACCATCCGAGTGTCGTCCTGGCCGAGCGGAGCAAACTTTGACTGACCCATACAGCAGCGGTGCCGATTCGAATCCGGCCTGGGGGGTCGACTTTTATTTCTGTGGTGGTCTCACGAAATTGAAACTTGACACCCACTATGCTTAGAATAGGGTGGTAACCAGTAGATAATGTATGTCAGAAATGGCCAGGAAATCATAAAAAAAAAATAAATAAAACATCAACCATCTGCATGTGAATGATTTTATTTTATTACTCAATTTGAGGCACTAATAATTAATTTTTATCTAGTTATAAAATATATAATACTCGCTATGTCATTCCATAGCCCTGTCTCAAAGCTGAGGCTGAGGTTTTGCAAGTCAATAGTACCTGTTTCCTAAAAAAAAAAAAAAATTAAAAAATGGTTTCCATTTTTAATCACTATCTCAAATACTGGTATAAAACATCAAATTTTAGTGTTTCAAGCACTTCAAATGTTTTTAAGCAGCACAAGCTATTTTGTCGGTGTTTTAAAGCACGTTCTATATTGAAAATCATCTACGATCAAAACCTTAAGACTGGCCACAATCAAATAAATATTTTCTATTAGAATTCATACAGTAATCAGGATTTTTTTTCATTTCATTACTCCTTATTGTATTGTATATTACTTCCTGTGATAAGACTTTTAAAAAAAATAATTTCACGAAAGGAGAGAAAGACATTTATTCAATCATGCTGCCCAAATACATCGGGTTGCTACATTACACAGCATACTGATCAATCCGTGATCGGACAAATATAAATTTATAAATTACATTTTTTATATGATACAATATAATAGAAAGATATAATTTTTTTTCCCCACAGTATTCTTTTACAATTAATATCAGTCTACAAACTAAATACAAGCTTTTCAATTTATTCCTTTTTTTTTCTTTCCCCTCCATTTTACAACCCTTATTTCATTTTAAAAATAACAAAGTAGTAAATAAATAAATAAAACAACAAATAAGATATGCGATGCATGCATGTAATCCCTCCTCTGGATAACTCCCCCACTCATTAATTTCCATGCATGTGGTGGTGGATGATTCCCAGGGAGGTATAATATAAGGTGTATACCTTTTTCAAAATACTATCAAGTAGCATTTGTCCTGAAGGCAATGAAAATGAGAATTACACATGCAGGAGTATATAATTGAGATTTTTTTATCCTATTTCAAGACTAGTTTGGTTAATGGTTGGTATCTTGCAAAAAATATAACTGATCGCTGCTGCGAGGGCGAGGTAATACGTTCGGTTTAAGGTTGCGAGAGTGACTAAGTTACGGTCTATTTTTTTTCTAAAAAAGCGATAAGGTTCGGAAGGTGGATGTGGATGTTCTTTTATAAATTGTAAGGTGCGAGGGGACGAGAGGAGCCCAAGGGTATCCCGTGGGATGATGGGCGGCCGATTAGGGCGGAACCTTTGCTCCAGGATTTATTGGACCAGCCCTCGCCCCCGATAGATCTCCGCACCCCCCTCCTTATTACCTTCTAGATTACCTGTAACCTCCCGTTGGCCAAATCTCAATTCGGCTATACGTTAAACTCCAAATTGGATCAGCTTCGATAGAACATTATGGCTTCTGCTTTAGCCAGTGCATGTAGAAAAGATAAAGACCAATCAGGGCAGGATGCTACCAAGCTAGGACCTGAAGCTCGAAAGTGGATCATAATAAGATTTCCACGTGCCTCTCATCTTTTGAGACTATGGAACATAACTAGAAAACTAAATACAGCATAGATTAATAAATTATAAGTAGTAAAATTGATAAAAGTAAGTCAATGGGTATGACATTCTGTCATAAACATTGCTCCGACTTATCCTAAACCGGATTATCTCTCTAGGAAGTCTGGTGAGTCAATTCTTTTAAAATTTTTTGAGGTTAATCACTTCCATTTTTGAATGAATTATTTATTATTCATTCATGATATTGTACAACGTTTCGGGACCACTGTCCCATATTCATGCACTATAAAAACCTCTTGATTTCATATGGGAAATCATGTCAACCATTTGTGCATCTTAACTTCTCTCTGGCACAGCCATCATTCTTCATAATAAATAATTCATTCAAAAATGGAAGTGATTAACCTCAAACAATTTTAAAAGAATTATCCTAAACCGTTTCAAGACAATTTACTAATACAATGAAACTTATCTTATGGGTACCCCTCCATAATGAATGAACAATTTTATAAAGGTCCTGCCCGAACAGGTATAAATTTAATGTATCCCCACTTCCAACTTTCAAATCCAGGATCTTCGTCCACCTAATTGCAGAAGAATAACAATAAAAAGTTTCAAATAAAATGTGAATAGATGGAATGGGAGATAATATTTGACATAAATATTATTGGATGTCTTAATATTTACGAAAAATCTATAAACATATATGCTCATAAAATCAATCTTACTCCTTTCGTTTTCCTTTTATTTCATTTATTGGATTATTCCTTAAGATCATGATTAGTTACAGGATTTTCTACTTTTTATTCATTTTTTATTATTACTTTTTTGATTTACTGTATTTGACGTTTCAGATTTTCGTTTATAATTAAATATTATATATAATGTAAATATGTATATTATCATAAATTGTACCTTTTTTTTTTATTTATTTATTATCAGAAGTTAGTCACCTTATGTTATATGATATGACATTTGGTTTTATTTTATTTTTTCTACTTTTATTTTATATGTTCTGTTAATTATTGCTGTTCATTTTTATCTTTTCAAATTCATCACTTTTATTATGTTTTATGATGGTTTATAATTTCATTTTTATTTTGTATTTTACTCTAAGGATCTAAAGCCTAATTTTGACGCCTGTAATATTATTCTAAAGGGAACAATCCCAGAGTAAATAAAGAATATTATTATTATTATAAAACCCCTCCATTTCGGATGCGGACAGCAATTTTTTGTCCTATAAAATGGACAAAAAGTCATCAAATATAATTCATAATTCATGATTATCATAAATTGAAAAGCTCTTAGCAACTATGTACGACGGGCTACACTAGAAACAACCCAAATGGTTAACATGTGAGGGATCAATGCCATATCACAGTTTGTTACAAACTTGATATAATTGTTTTGTTTTATTTAATATAAATACAGTACTATCATTTGAGATTACTGACGTTATGTTTTTAAAGCATATTTTTTTTAAGTTTTGTTATTTTTAGTTAAAATTGCACATAGGCTTTGACAGACTGATATTTTTCCATTGTCTATGTGTCCTTAATTATTTAAATAGATCCATTTTTTTGTATTTTTTTAAATAAATAAACACATTTCATTCATTCAACTTATGATTTCATAACTAAATTTAGTGGTAATTTATTTTTGAAAAAAATTATAAGAACTATACTACTGATTTTCGCAAAATATATTAAAGCATTTATGAAAATTCATAATAAACAAAAATTATGCATTATCCATGTTGTTATTAACTATAAACTAATTTATCAAAATATTAAATTTTATAAACTAGAAATTTTGATGTTTCGTCTATAGTTTAAATGCACTTTGCCATATTTTTTCATAAGGTTTATAACTTATGTTGTTGAGTTTTTGAATGGGTTCGATAAATTTTAATAAATTACCATGTTGATGAGTTGGTGTAGTATTTGGGTGCCTTTCACACTCAAAAGAAACACAATAATTCTCAAAATACATTAATATACCCTAATTGACTTTAACAACGTTTCAGTTTGTTTTTTTATTATAGCTATCAGATAACTTGAAGATAGGAGTATCTTCAAATTATCTGATAGCTACAATCACACCATTCTATTTAAGCGTTGTATTAACAATGTTTTTAATCTACTTTTTCAATGCTTCACATTAAATTAAAACTTTTAATCACAGTCAATTTACACTATCAAGCTTGTGATAACAACAATATTTTTTACAATGAAAAATATCGCTGTGATAATTTTTTTTTTAATTTGTATTTAAGATGGTCCTTGAACATTGGCCGAAACATTGGACTTACAATAAATTAAAAATAAATTGTTTTGAGACTTTAATGCGATAAAATGTATTTATTTAATTAAATTAATTAATAATAACTTATAACATTTAAAAATGTTATTTTTAAATACTTCAATTCTTTCTGTTCATAGCAGCACAATCTAATGTTTTATCACTGGTAGGCCAAGAAGTCGGTCGCGAGGCCAATTTGGGTTGATCGTCGATTGCTCGAACAGAAGACAAAACTTTCAAGCAATAGTTTCAGATATATTTAATATGGATCAAAAGTTATTAATTATCCATTTTCTTTTAATTCCCCTGGATGAGTTTTTGCCCTATACATAATTATTGTTGTTGTTTTTACGTAGGTATCTGTATTTCAGTATGATTTGTTATCAGCTAGCTATTGATTAGCTAAAGTTAAGTCATATTATTCTTTCATGATACATTTTCCTGGCCCAAAAAAAAACAAACTCGAAAGTGAAATATTAATATCTAATAATCAGACCTACTGCGCAGTTTTTTTCATATTTACGAACAAACACAACCTATACATTTCATTAGATAAAAAAATTAAATTTCATTTTATGTTAGTCTTGAAAAAGTGTCGGAAAATTGCATTTTTTAGGAACGCATGTCTGGAAATTTATTTTCTTCATGAGCCTATATCTCGAAAACTTAATAAGTGATATAAAAATTAAAAAATCGTTTTGAACATATTCATTACTTATCTACCCATACTTCGCTGGAATGTACCTTATACTGAAACACAGTGCATAAACATAGTATGCATCTCACATTCCTTCTTCCACTTTAGACTACACCTATGACAACAGGTTGATCGCGACACACGTATGATAAAAAGTAGATCTTATATACAAAAACGTTGGCCACCTCTGTTCTATTGCATTGAGTATTAGCTCCTTGGATCTATAATAAAAACCTATATTTGTTACCTCTTTGCTTTTTTGTTACCTCTTGTAGATATGGCTGTATTGAATTTAATTTTTTTAAAACATTTTTTAGCTATTTAAAATGATTAGCATCGTATTAATGTTTTTTTTTAAATTTATTTAATGTAATTTACAACTGTACAAAATAATGCAATAAGTAAATATGTTGTATGTTTCATATACACTTGAAAAT
>NW_027108332.1:273539-282552 GCF_000696795.3 Halyomorpha halys | reverse complement strand
CCAAATTGGTCTGATTATCGTAGTGTATACTAATTTTTTGTAGTGAATGGGAAGTTTAGAGCGTTTGTCAAGTAAGTGTTGTAGCAATCGGAATCAGATCAGTTTCTTGTCGTTTCAGTCCTGTGTGTGGATTCCAAGTAAGTCTCTTGTCAAGATGGAGTCCTAAGTATCGAACCTGTTCAACAGGCGTTAGTGGTGTATCTAGAAAGGACACTGAAGGACAGGAGGGTAGAGGTTTACGACGGAGAGTAAAGGTGATCTGGTGGGATTTGTCAGGATTTATTTCGATTCTCCAGTTTTGACACCATTCTTCAATAGATGTTATATGTGCCTGTAGTGTTTGTGATGCATTAGTTGGGTCGTTGTTTACAGACAGTATACATGTGTCATCATCGTATGTTGTTAGGAAGTATTATTATTGAAAAAGTATTGTAGTATATTACTGAAAAATTGTTCCTGTACACCTTTAACGGCCAAAGTGAGAACCAACCCCAACAACCCCTTCACAGTGACCAACAGTATTAGTCAAACGATTTGCCACCGGTGTGGATCTGTTATAAGACTCGGTCTGTAATACATCATTCTCTTAATGGCAATTAGTGAGAAGCCGATAAATACCTGCCAAACGCTGGGATTGAAAGAAGGGGAAGAGGAGATAGAAACTGAGGGAGGGATATTTTGTTATTTGAAATGGATAGGGAAAGTGGGAATGTCCCTCCCTTCCGGTTCAGGCTAGAATGAGGAGCCGGGGGAGGATGTTTTGCTAAAAGGCAGCCGCCCGCGAAGCCCTTCCTTCGACTTGACGCCCGCTGTCGAGGATCAATGGGATCCACTACCGAACAAGAGGGAGTTTCTTCATCAGTCCACCCTAAACTCTTAGTATAATTATCCCATTCCATCTCTTCTATCTTACAACGTTCTAAACACGGTTTTTTATTAATTTTTAATATGGTATTTATTTAGTATAACGGCATTATATACTTCAAGAACAATAAGAGAGAGTCACTATTAAGTACTCTTGGTACTAGGTAGCAATTGTCTGGAAACTCCAGAACAAGTAAAGCTTACCCCTAGAATATTCAACTTCTTAATAAGTACGTTAGTAATATTCGTAAGTAAATTTATTTCGCACTGTGAGTTTTAATAACAATCAACTAATAACAACATTTTTTTTTTTTTAAACTAATACCTGTAGTTTTTTATTATAAAAGTTTAGGATAGCTTTTATATAAGTTAATTGATTTTTTTATTAGTTTAGAACAATTAGTTGTTTTAAGTTATTAGTTGAGGCCTAAATTAATAGTGTTGAGTTAGAAATAAATTAATAGAATACATACATAAGACATATAATTAATTGAAATAAGCTAATGGATAATAATGAAATAAATAACATAAAATAAATCGAAAAATAAAATATATTAAAAATAATAAAATACCAATATTAAATATAACATTAATTCCGTTCTGTATTCATTAACTTCTGAACTCAGAATTGAACCCGGCGATGAAAATGTCTGTTATATCTCTTCTATGAGCCTTGAATCGACCTTAGAGTCAAAATACTTTACTATGGTGAACTCAGCCTTTATAAAGTGGATACCTGTTCCTTCATTGGGTTGGAAGTAAAAATTAAGTTGTTTAAGCATGATGAGTGCTTCTTCTTACCAGACCACGTACTTCCTTAAGTGTTGATCAAGAAAGGTTAATATCTTTTCGAATTCTGAACCCATTTTATTTCTTTGTTTTTTATTGTATTTTTATTATAAAGAACAGGTGTAGTATTGGGAAATACCTCTTCTACACCATCATCACCACATCACTGCATTCGTAAACATTTTTTTGTTCCCTTGTCTAATCTTATAAATTATCCTGTTTACTTGAATTTTCTCAAGCTTACATATCATAACAACACCTTGTGAAATAAGACGTTTTGAAACATAAAGTTCAGTAAATAAAACCATTGGATCCTATTACAATTCCTTGCAAAGTAGGTTCGATTTGATCAAGTTGAACAGGACTACGAAGCTCCCCTTTACTGTCATGATAGTTCTCCCATTTTCTTTATTATGTTTAGTGTGATGATGATGAAAAAATTACCTATTTCTAATTCAATTCGACCAAACAGCTGATTATTCTGTGTGATTAATTTACTATTTTCTTATAAAATCTCAAAATGACAATAGCAATAACATGTAAATCATAATTGACTTTTCCCTATTATATAATTATACCTAGCTAATGGCATAGAGTCTTATATTTTGCTGATTTAATTTTTATTTAAATTTCAGAACGAGAAAGTGGAAGTGAAACAGAAGTGGGCCTCTAGACTTCTTGGTAAACTAAGAAAAGACATAACCCAAGAATGCAGAGAAGACTTCGTACTCAGCATCACGGGGAAGAAACCAGCCATGTGTGTACTCTCCAACCCTGATCAGAAAGGAAAGATGCGAAGAATAGACTGCTTACGGCAGGCAGACAAGGTGTGTATAGGGGATGTTTATTTAGTTTCTATATGTTGGTATATAAATTTATGATATAAAAAAAAATTGGTTAAGGAGTTTGCGTGCACTAATTAGCTACTAAACTAAGGAAGACAATTAATAAAATTAAATCTCTCTTCTAAATATAATTTGTATTAATATAAAATTGAAAGTTTAAAAGTATTATTTATATGCATTGATTTAATTTAATTTTAGTATATTTTGAGCGAAGATTCATTTAATTTTTCTCTACTAAGAAAACTTGACTATCATTTCTTAAAAATTTCTTCCGTTGTCACTCCCCATAGTTAATTAAATTGCCCAAATTATAAAAAAATGGACATAGCTAAAAAATTTATAAATTGAGCAATCAACTTGACAGACAACATGTATATGAAAAAAGTTAAGACAGAAGTATACAATATTTTAATAGAAACGTTTTACCCTAAAAGATTAATCAATAGAATATGGTACAACAATATAAACAGTAATCATAACAGTGAGAGAAATAAAAACTTGAAACAGTCAGACTAACAAAGCAAAGTAAAATAACAACAAAACATCAAATCAGAAAAAAATCACTGAATTTTACAGGGAAGTAAACAAAAAGGTTCCAGATACTGATATTATTGAGAAAGGAAAAGGCAAAATATTGAATAATGACAATAGTAATTTTTTTAAGCCACAGTACATAGTAGACCTGACTGATAAAATCAATATATACTGATACTATACTAGAATATGATCATACAAATATTAAAACTGGCTTATACACTAACAATTAGTTACAACACCAACTATCTAACATCAAAGACAAAATGGAAAAGTTAAGGCATGATTGTGAAAATAATGAAATATATATTGGATAGAGGTCAAAAAAACTGGAAACTAGGATCAAACAACACATCACAAACTATAAAAACGTCAACAAATATAAATTGCACTGCACTAGCTAACTACATCATAACGTTAAACTATAAACTCCAAAAACCTGACATAAAAAATAAAAACACTAAAAGTAGAAGAAATTTATATAACTAAAATATTAACAAAGCAATAAACTATAAAACAGATACAAAACATTTAAATACACATCATGGGGATATAATAATTATAATAAAAATCAGGGAAAATATTCAGAAATAAAATTGTCCAATTGTAAAAAAATCATAATTATTAACTTGAATTGCAAAACGGATTAAATTTAGATATATCAATAAGGAGGTGAAAAAAAACTGCGTGTTAGGTAAATTGATATGTCCAATGAGGTAATACTTTTTCTGTGCTACAAAAAAAAAAAAAAAAAAAGAAATTTATTAAAATAATGTAGATGTAAACAAAATTTTAAAATAAATGTCGAAATTTCACAATGGAAATTGATAAAATTTACAAATACGAGGATACAATAGTACATGAGTTTTGGGTAAATACCGAAACGTTGTACATGTACAAAATATATAGAATAGTAATACGTTCTAATTGGATGTTTTCTTTACCTCAGCATTTTAAAAAAAGTTAATTTCATAAAATCGGAAAATTAATGAAAGAAATTGGAAATATCTGGAAATAAAATCCTGTAGCTGACGTAGGTTGATGAAGCTACTTCAGCCTAGAGGTTTTTCTTCTTCGCCTTTATCAAGGTCCATGAAGCACATGTTGGGCTTAATTAAAGACGTTTTTTGTAGAAGCGGGATTTGATTTCTTCAAACCTTCTTTTCCTAAAAGTTTTTCGACGAAGAAATTATTATATGAGGCAAGTGCCTATTTAGGTTAATAGGTTTAAGCATATTGTGTATAAAATATGAAAAAAAAATTAATAAATAAATAAACTAACAACACTGAAAGTATTCATAAATAAAACTAAAACTTGAATTACTGTATATAATTAATAAAAGTTACGCAGTAAAGATTTATTGAGCAGAATAATGTATATACCCTTGTTGTAGCTGACATCTAGATTGTACAGTATAGGGGTGCCCACAAGGCGGAAAGTGCCCCGTAAATATTTTTACTATGGAATAATTAATTTAATTATTCTAATATCGTCTATATAGTTTTTTAGCTGTTGTATGGGTTTAAGAGTTATCTCAAAGTTCGTGCAATCAATTAAACATAAGCAACACATTTGTTGATTGTTTTATATTGATTTATAATGTTAAAACAATTCTATAAAATAAATAAAAACTTAAAAATTTCCATGATCTTATAAGATTGTATATTTCAGATATTTTCCATTGATTTTTTTTTCTTGATTTGATTCAAATTAAATTTTACATGGCGACTGTATTAATTATAATTTCCGGTAATTTTCGTTTTAAATGAATAGAATCATAAGTAGGATCCACATGTTTCCAACTTGCACCAAATCCCAAATGCCTACAAATGCTTGGTAGACAAAGAAAGTAACACACGTTGGTATCCACATGCTTGTGTGTTCCTCACAAGCAAATATGATTGACGTTGGACTTGTGTTGGCATTTACATTCCATTTAAACTGTTGTGACTACTTTTTTTTTTTTAAATATTTTTTATTGAAATAGTACAATCTGCCACACATAAGACCAATGAGTATTCAATCATACCATATATACACAGTAAATGAATGAATAAAAAACTTAAAAATATTAATAATATATGAACATTTGAAATAAATGAGTTAAATAATAGCAAAATAGGTTTACAACTAAGTTAAAGAAAATTAAAATTATGCAAGCCATACTACTCTTGCACACAATTTGTACCTTAAAAAGAAACAAAATAAAGATTGGCGAAATGAGACAACGTAAATATCCACAAAGTAACAACTTATAGTAATGGTTATAGATCGCATAAAAATTGAAATTGTGTTTGTTAATTGAATAATCCAAGGGCATAGTATCTTTATAAATGTGTACTTGTACAGTACTAAATGAAAAATACCACCGCTGTAGTTATTGACAAGATTTAAAACAGTTTATTTACACACAAATAATAGAATTTTAAAATATAAACTCTTTAACTAGATGTGATTATTCGTTTCAATAATTAGAAAAAATCTTAAATAAATAAGGACATATAGCACCCAAATATTAGTCTGCTTTATAATTACAAAAAAAAAACATCCGAATTAGAAGACAGCAGACTAGAAAGGCTAATAAAGAAAATAATTAAATTAAAAATATGATACAACTTTCTATGCTTAAATAATATAAAATATTATCATTTTACAAATATAGCATATTATTATTTTATTTTAACTTATCTATATATGGAATATATTCTAAAGGGGAAATATTGCGATCGTACAAACTTTCTAATTCGAATTTTCGAAGTAAATTCCCTCTATTAATGAAAGGTCCCTCAATTAACCAAGTATCGCAAAATGATCTATGTGTGAACAGCCTAGCTCAAAAACGAAAAGTTGTTGGAAGCTCAAATTGCATATTTAAAGCGGGGATAGATTCCTCGGAGGTCACAGCAACGTTTGCGATAAAATCGACCGACCTTTATACCACTTTATAGAATGTGTTTATTTTCTGCCGTTATAAACACTGTTTATATATTGTTTTAGAAAATGAATTTGTTATTCGTTATTCACAAGTCAAGAAACATTAAAATACGAATTTTTCTAGCAACAGGAAAGAAAAAATTGTTTGAATTTTTTGCCTTCCCAGGTCTTTCATTTTTTTTTTTTTTTTTAATAAATAGATTGCAATAATCATTACACGAGTGCACCAGTCTACACAAAACTTGGATATATATTATAATATAGAAATTATTGGTAAAAAAATGAATTGTTTCTTGGCAATTAAGGTGCATTGACAACCTTGAACATGTGTCTAATATTAGTCAACCTCGTACCAACGCACAGACGTTTGATTAAAATCGGTCTTTCCACTTCATAGTCTCCCCCTGTAAGACTTTTTCTGAAATCGGGTTAAATTTAGGAAGACATCTTGACAAACGACTAACCTGGAATCCTCGCACAAGGCTGAAAAGACTGGAACTGCACGCAGATTCAGACTATTACAGCACTTACTAGACAAACGGTCTAAACTTCCAACTCATTACAAAAGACTGATCTACATGACAATAATAAGGCCCATCTGGACATACGGAGTTGAGCTTTGGGGATCCACCAAACCTTCGAATTCCTCTCGTATCCAATCCTTACAATCCAAAATTCTTCGTAAAATCCTTAAGGCTGCTTACTTTGTCACCAATAAAATCATACATAAAGACCTTAATGTTCCCTATGTAACCGATCTAGCAGGAACCAGATTTCACTCCTTCCATTATAAACTCCCTAACCACTCAAACCCACTAGTTTCTAACCTTGCTTCCTCTTCCATACCTGGCAATCCTCCGAGGCGCCTGAAAAGAAGATGGCCTCGTGATTTTATATTGTAAAATGTTTTTAGAGTTCTACTACTGGGTAGTTTCTCTTCATCATTATACCATTATGATCAAATTTACTTGTTGTATTTTTTATACAGTTGTAAATATTAATAAAAAAAAATAAATAAAAAATTTAGGAAGTGTTACAACTTTACTCTCTTTATACGAATAATCTCTACTACCTCACATTAAACATACAAATTATTATCTACCAACGCTTCTTACTGATTTCTGAATCATTTTAAATCAGCTGATAGATAGATGGGGTATTGGCCATTGCAGTTAATCGAGCGGTGATAAAGTGAAGCAGTTAAGTGGGAAGTGGACCCGGAGTAGGTGATAGTGCGAGAGGACTAATTTGGTGGCGATAAATCGGGTTTAGTGTTGGGCGGTGAGGACTTTATTAACACTAGTCAGATAATTAAATGTGTCGAAGCGGATGGATGCGCTGCTGTCTTGATTGGGAACAGCCCTCTTTCCTAGCTGTCTTCCTTCCGGCCCTCTACATCTATTTGTGTTATCGAGGGGCCCTCTCCCTCACCCAGCCTCCAAAATATTACAATGTACGGCCGTGCAGTAAACAAGTGTGTGGACTGTTAAAAAAACACATTTTTCTTCCATATCTTTCATTTCGTTGCCAAGGCAGGCGTCTTTGAGTCATTGTAAGGATTATTACGATAAAATACACTAGTACTATAATTTTTAGTATTTCAACACTGACGTGTGATATTCATGTTCATATATATATATATATATACTATGGTATTATAGATCCCTTTTTCGACTCTGAGAGGCGATGGATTCTGACGAAAGTATAAATATTGGAACCGATTGCCAAAATTAATGAACTTAAGAACAATAACGGACCGCAATAAAAAAACAGAAAATCTTGAGATCGAGGTACTTTACCACCTAAAATATTTTATTTTTATAGAATTATCTTAAAATTTATGGATAATAATTTATTTTGCAAAGAAATAATATATATAAAAACGTTACAAAAAAAATTAAATATATCGAACCAACCTATAACAATAAATTTGGTATACGTAGCTTAAACTATATGGTGCTATATCTCTTCTATCGCTTATCAGAAGAACTAATAAATAAATCAGCCTCAAAACAACTGAAAAAAAAAAATTATTGACAGGAGGAAATGAAATAGTTTCGAGTTTTTCAGAACATTTTAAATTTGTTTATTCCATAAGCAGGGCAGACTATACAATCCGAAAATGGGAAAGCTTTTAAAGATTTTTTATTGTTGACTTGATGGAATTCCAGTGTAGATTATAAGGGAAAATCAATATTGCCTTATTTTCCCATTAGATGCAAAGATATTTTATTTCTATCTTATTATTATATAAATATACTTTTTTTTAACTTATATATTTTAATATTACTTTATTTCATTTTTTATTTATCTTTTAACATTAGAAAATAGATTTTTTTTCTTTTTGTATTAGTTTGCTACCTGTAATTGGGGGCATCTTGCATGTTATTGGAAATTTTTCATTAAATAAATGCATACAAATAAATCCTGATCTGAGACTATTTCAGGCCGAATTTCGATCAATATTTCTCTAGAATTATTTAAAATAGTTTTACACGATTTTTTTTTTACTTTGTGGGGTCAGATGAGGGATCTCTACTCGCCGACAGATTGCTGAACTTTGCCGACATTTTTTCCAAGGGCTTGTGACATTCTGTCCCACGAGTCAAGTACACTGGCATATGGATAAAGTTCACAACTCTTCCCACTCCAAAAAAAATAAACACAAAAAAATTGTTTTTTAAAATCTGCTTTTCTTGGCCAATTTATTGCATTGGACCATTCTTACATATTTTTTATAAAGTGAGTAAAAAAAAAATTCAAATTAATAAAATTAAAATGATGTACTAAAAGCTCCATTATTGCTTGGTGTGATCAATATTTATATAAAATCAAATCTATTATAAATGAAACTAAACTTGAGAGATTATTAATAATTTTCTTTCCATGATTCTATTCTTCATATATATCAATACATTAGAATGAGTATATTATTAAAATATTAATATATAGGACATACGGAGTTGAGCTTTGGGGATCCACCAAACCTTCGAATTCCTCTCGTATCCAATCCTTACAATCCAAAATTCTTCGTAAAATCCTTAAG
>NW_027108332.1:244860-272464 GCF_000696795.3 Halyomorpha halys | reverse complement strand
ATAGTCAGTGGTACGATAAAAAAGGAACAAAAATAAAAATAGTTGTTAAATAAAATAAAATGTAAAAAATAATTATTTTTTGTTCCTTTTTGACCTCACCCCCGACCACCTCCCTCATTTTCTGTTAATTTTTAAAAATTATTATTTTTAATTTTTGGTAAACATAGCCCTAATACGACAACGATGTAAGAAAATAAAAAAAAGCATTAGGAACAAATAATTAATAATACTCTTTATTTTGGAAAACACGTAATTGTCAATACGCTTTATATTTTTTATTTAGTTCGACAAATAATTCCATTGAAGTCCTACACAGCCCTTGTAATCTATTTTATAAAATTTTCGCTTGCAGGTGTGGCGGTTGGACCTGGTGATGGTAATCCTGTTCAAGGCGATCCCTCTGGAGAGCACGGACGGGGAGAGGTTAGAGAAAGCGGCTGAGTGTGCCCACCCCAATCTCTGCGTCAACCCTTACCATATCAACGTGTCGGTGAGGGAGTTGGATCTCTACCTCGCAAATTACATCAACAGTCACGGTGAGTTAAGAGTTGCCTGTGTCATTTCGCTTTATGCTTCAAAAGTTCCGAACACACCGGGCAGGGAAGGCTTGTGTTGACTTAAATTGAGAACATAAATTCACGAAACGTAAAAGCACTAGGTATATATTAGTATATATTTCATGGCGCTGGTGAAATGGCAGAGTTACAGATGTCTTGGTTACAATTAACCAGAAGAATTTGTATAATCAAAAGCCTTCTTTACTAGTTGTCACTGATTATCTTATATAGTAATTTTCCCTATTGTTGATCAAACTAATTATTAAAATCATAATTATAGATAAATTTTGGAATTTGTTGGGAAGCTTGGGAAAAACTTCCTTAGGATTGTGTTTAGGTTCATTTAAAGATAGGAATTTTCTATTATTTATAAATTAATGCCAATTCGTCGATTTACTATCCATCAACCGAATTCTGATTCTTATCAATATATGATAAAATATTATTCGACAGTTTCCAATGTCTCATTTTCTATTCATTTATTTTTACAAGTCATATCTTTATACACTAAATCCTGTACTAGGAATGGACAGCAAAAAGTAATACTATTTGAAAATATATATTTCCTGTAATTTAATTTTTCAGGGAAACTGAATAAAATAAAATCGATAAGGAATAGTTGCGTATATAAAACTGGGATATTTATGCTGACGTCTGGAATGTCCGAAGCAAATAAAGTTGTGTGCAATTAATTTCAGTTAATAACATATTGAATAATTATCCTTTCTATATATTTTGTTCTTGTATCATAGGAAAATGTAATAGCTCCAGTATTTTACAATTAATAATAGGGGTCATATGGAACGTCAAAGAAATAATTAAAACCAAAAAGTAATAAATAAAGACTCTACACAATTTTTGCTTCCTTTTTTTTGGGATCATTTAAATTTGATAAAGGGTATTTCCCCTTGCATTTGTATGATGAAGAGATCATCTAGTTGGTTAGAGCTTACGATGAGGCACTGACATAATCATGTAGGCATCGAGTAAATGTCTGAGGGATATCCTCAACTTCTTGCAATATTCTTCAGAACAACCTCTAATGAGTAGATCTGTTCATGTCTGTTTTTCCATTGATACATTTTTTATATGGATTATATCTCGATAAAATTATGTTTACTTTGCCAATGATGTTTACATATTCTAAAAAAGGATTAGTTAAGGTGCTTTTTTGCATCAGTTTCAACCGAAATTCCTTATCTCTAAGTGGTATTTTGCTTGCTCAACATGGAAGAGAAAAAAATTCATTATCGTCATCTAATGATTTTTTATTTCCAAAAAAAGAAAATCTGCTGCACAGACGTTTAACAAAATTTGCAGTGTGTATGGCGATGATGCCTTAGGAGAAAGCACCGTCCCTAAGTGGTTTGCTCAGTTCAGAACCGGAATTTTTGACTTAGAAGACGCAAAGCGCTCGGGTCGTCCTTCAACTGTTGATGATGACAAAATTCAAGCATAGGTCACAGACAACCCTCACTTTACAGCATGGGATATCGAAACGCTTAACACACCTCATGCAAGTGTCACAAATCATTTGTCTCTCATAATCGCAAAGGCATACTTTTCCACCACGATAACGCCCGTCCTCACGTGTCTTTGCAGGGTTTGGCTATGATCTTTCCCTAACAGATTTTCACTTATTTCGGGCCCTTCAAAACTCTCTTTACGGGAAACACTTTAATTCGCTCGAGGACTGCAAAAAGGAAAAAAAAGAGTTCATTGCACAAAAATCTGAGAATTTCTGGGTGGACAGAATTAAAAAATTACCTGAAAGATGGCAACATGTAATAGATCAAAATGGGTCATATATAATTGATTAAAAATAAGTGTTTATTGAAATCGCCAGTAAAAAATGCTATGAACTTATTTTACAACCCAATAGTTTGGTATTTTCATAACTATTACCAGAGGGAGTATCGAAGCTTTTCAAAATTTTCATTTATAAAAATTTCTAAAATATTTATTATATAATATTTTTTTTCAAATGAATACCACCAAATTTTATTAAAATAGGTTTATTTAGTTATCTTAAAATTCATAACAATTTTTTTCATTTTATTTTTCAAAAAAATTCGTTTTATATTAATTTAAGAGTGCAATATAAACATACTGTATCTTCCTCTTTTTAAATTAGTCCTTTTTATTGGACTCAGAAATGTTTAAATGTGTTATAATAAGTATTAATTTTAATTTCATAACAGTTTTCTTACTTGAAATCAGCATAGATATAATAATAAAATATATATATAGTTCCACTCCAATTTATTTTTTCTACAGGAATTACTCAGACAATCATGTTATACTAGAAGCGTTTATTGATTTAAATTTGGTTTAATTTACCAACACATGTTTGGTTCTTTCATAATCTATTCGAAAAGTCCTTGAATCGCAAGGATAAAGAGTAAAAATAAAAATTAAAAAAAAAAAAAAGCATTAGTAGTTATTCATTAATTTTTTACACGGACATAGATATTTATTGTTTTATATTCTAGTTATAAATACAAATAATGTTTTTGTTTTTGTAATAAACATTGCTGTGAACCGTTATCTCTTGCTATTGATGGATATTTAGAGCCTGTGGATGTTTTCAACAATTTACCTGTTTTGATGTTATAAACATAAATCAATGCTAAAAATAAAAGCAAGATATAAATTATTCGTTCTTCTTCTCATCGCTGGTATGTAAATTAATATACATAAGCAGGATTATAATATTAGAAAATAAATTCAAAAAATCATGTTTTCGGTTATCATACTGAACAATAGGATAGCTTATATAGGTATCTTCAGAAGGTGGTATGCTCCTCTAGCATCTACCTAGCCCATAGAAAATTTACTAATATTTTGCAAGTCATATACCTTAAAATACTAATAATAGTTAGTATTAAATTTTCATTAAAAGTAAATGTTCTTGTTTTAAACTTGAATTTGATAAATAGATAGATATCTCAGAGAAGGAGGAGAAACGGTTGGACTCTAGCACATACATATGACCTCCCCATTAGAACGTTGGATTCACCTTCGTTCATATCCCGATGAACCATGGTTAAAGAGACAAAAAAAGTAACGTAACATAAAATTTGCCTCTAAAACATTATGGAATAATTCCTTTAAATCAGTTATGGATAAAGCGAACTTCAATACTTTGTTTTCCCAGTCTTATTACTAATCACTAAAAATTATTTATGATTGTCGCCGCAATGATATTGATCATATGGAAATTTTTATCTCTGATCCGCTAGAATATCATGTAAAAAACGAGGTTTAAGGGTAATTCTAAAAGAACGGACAATTTTCAAGTACTAATTTTGAACGAAAAACTCATTTCCAAAAAAAAAAATCAATGTTCTTTAGTTAGCTCTTTGCTGAAATAATTCTTCAAGCAAAACTTGAACACGAAATCTACTAATACAATTTTAATTTGAAATTTTTGCACCTCTTAACGCGGCCAAACCGATGATAAATGAAGATCCGTAAACATCCATGACAATGTCAAAATATACTTGAGAAGTTATTTAATATTGAATTAATAGTTTTAAGATAATTAATAAAAAGAAAATTAACTATATCAAGTCGGGACCATGTTAGTTCAAAATCGACTAACATGAATTTTTTCCCTATCTGGCCGGCTTGTGTGGAAGGAATAAGAGTGGAAGTAGGATATACTAATAAATTTTGCAAGTTTTTCATTAAAACCTGAATAATGTAAAAAAAATTTATCGAGAAATGTTTTTGCCATTACACTGAGAATCGAAGTGCTCATTGCACGTCGAACATAGTAGTACAATGTCTATCCATGTGCGTTCCTAGCGAGGAGCCACGAGCTGGCCCCTTCCCTAGAAGTGAAAATACAATAATTTAATAAAAATAATTTTTTTAAACAAATAATTATAATAAATAATAAAGCACTGCTATAATTATACATAATTTTCTTAAAATTTATGTTTCATTTGCCTTTTAAGTGCTGTAATGTCACAACCTTAACGACCATGTGTCTATCAGAAATAAACGATCCCCGAATCCGTATTATATTGAACATGAATGAATAGTGACCTTTGGAAACAATTTTCTGCAAGTGAAAATTGAAAATTTTCCGTTGTATGAGAATCACCCTTAAACAGAGCTTCATCATTAAGGATATGATAAAGAGTGTCAAAGTTTTATGAATTTCGATTTTTCGCGTTTTCAATTGTAAAATAGAAGTAGCCTGTTAATAATATTTTTAAGGAGTAGTGAATGCAAAAGGAATCAAGAGTTAATAAAGTTGTCGATGATAACGTCATATTATGTTTTTATGAATGGAAGGAGTCTATGAATACAATAGTTCATACACTCCCTTCATTATTAATAATTCCAAGAATATGAGAGAAAATGGATATGAAATTGATGTGATGGGATTAACTATGCCTATTTATTGATTATAATAAAAATGTCATCTATTAGAAGAACATGATGTGTTGCAGACGTACTAAGTGGTTTATGTGATAGCGTTAGCGAGAGAGGATCTTGGAGGCTGAGCCAAGGTAGAAGCGATAACTCCCAGTGCCCTCCTAACTGTTACGTCCTCACTAACCCCAGCTTCGCTTGGCTTTATTCCTTACCGGCTACAATTAACTTGGAGCTTCCTCTAAACGCCCCCGTGCACGGTGAGTTGCAACCGTTTCTTCGGCCACAAGAAGGAGGGTAGGATTGGTCCACCCTCCACTTGACATGTGCACAGTAGTTGGCTCTTGGCACTGCCCACACTTCCACTAATTCATTAGATTTACTATACCATTGACTAATAGCTTGTAGCCCACTCACCTTCATTAATCTGTTTGAATCCCGTACACTCTTTGACAATTTAACGTTCCGGTGAATGTGTAGTATATATTTTGATGTTTTGAGTATTTTGGCTTTCAGTGTTGTTTGCGATTTGTTGTGATATTGAAAGTAACTAAAAATTTTAAACTTTAAGATGGTTGACTTTTCGACAGTCCTGCGGTGGCTCCAACATTTCTGAAAATTCCTTGTAGTACAAGAGCACAAGAGGAGAAAAAAGGCAGTTATCTCTATAAGGAGTAAATTTGCTAAAATATGAGCCCTAATAGAGTTATTTACGTTAAATAGTTTTCGAGATATAGTTATTTAAAAAGCAACATTTCATAAAAATGTTGTATGGGACGTACTAAAACTAGTTAGTGAATTTATTTTGAAAAATTTGTATCTCAAAAACCATTTGACGTACAGATTATTATCTATTAGCACTCAAATTAAAGCTAGTTCAATGAGCTATAAAGTAGTTTATGATGTATATCTTCGTAGGAGTAATAGTTTACATGAAATTTGCTAAAATAAATTGATTTATAGTTGTTCGGACAAATTTTCATTTGCCAAATTTATATTAATATGTGAATATCATAAAAACTACTACCCCTACAAAGATAAGTGTCATAAGCTACTTTATAGTAAGTTAAATTTCCTTTATTTTGAGTGTTGGCAGACATATGTGCGTCTTATGGATCTAGAGATATATTTTTTTCAAAAATCCTACAGTTTAAACGAACAACTATAAATTAACATTTTGTGAGTTTAGTTTTTTAAATATCATAAAAACTACTACTCCTACAAAGATAAACATAATTAACTATTTTGTAGTAAATTTAACTAGCTTTAATTTGAGCGCTGGGAGACATCATTACGTCCTATGGTTTTTTGAAATAAAGTTTTTCGTAAATCAAATTTATTGCCCGCACAACTATAAATCAATTTATATTAAATATCATGAAAACTACTATTCCTACGAAGGTAAAAGTCATAAATTTCTTTATAGTCCATTAAACTAGCTTTAATTTGAGTGCAAATAGACATCTGTATGTCACATAGTTCCAGAAATATAGATTTCTCAAAATAAATTGACTAACTACCAATCTTTCAGGAGATTTTTAAGAAATCTAGCTTTTTAAAAAGCTATATCTCGAGAACTATTTTACGTAAATAGCTCTTTTAAGGCTAGTATTTCAGAATATTTACTCTTCTTCAAATAATGTTCTCTTAGATTTTTTAGTGTTGTTGGTAGTTTTTAAGATATAGAGCTCCGAATGAAAAATCAATGGTTTTTTAAGGTTTTGAAAACGCCGCCATTTTTTAATCCCCCTACCTATACTTGGCAGACTCATCAATTTTGATTAGTAATTATACATAGTTTTTATTGAAGTAATCAAAAATTGGGGTGAGATGACTACCTTTTTTTCTTCCCGCCTCATGTACTATTAACTTAGGGTGATTTTTCCATAACTCCTATAAATTAAAAAAATATATAAATGATACTGGTCTTAAACCGAAAATTTGATTTTATAATTTTATCTGATCTGTACGTTTTTGGTGTGCTCCACCAACTCCATCACGTACGGATTTTTAGTAAACTCATGTTATTTAGTGCTATTTTTGTCGTTCAAAAGTCAATGAAACCTTTCTTTATTCCAATGGCACATAACAATCAACTTCAACTTTAAAAATATTAAATTTTTTATTGAAATTGTGCTAAAATTTAGCGAATCCCATAAATGAGACTCAAAGTTGAGTAATTAAACAAATTTATTTTAAGTTGAGAAATTAAACAATATAATTATAATTGCTTAAATACATCCAAAAGACGTTTTATTTCCTTGAAATCTATCAAAGTTTTCTATTATTTAACATTTAAATTGTTTCTTTTGTAAACATGTGTTATTATATGAGCAGATAAGGCATTTCAATTAATTTTTTTAAAAATAAGTAAAATAATGTAGAGTATTAATTTAAAAAAAATCAAATAAAAACTAAATTCACCCCCAAAAAATCCTTACATATAATTCTCCAACAAAAACAAACAATTTAAAATTTGCTCAGTTATCGGAGAAAATGGATTTATTTTTCACACTTTCTTAGATCAGCTCTAAACCATCATCACACTTTGACCAAATTAAAATGTTTTGGAATCTTTAGAAAGTCGAATCATCTCTTATTCTGACGATAACAAGGAAGCATACACTTGAAGGGAATAAAAAATATCTCGAAACTATTTACATAAGTTTGAATATATTTTATTAAAACTCAAATTGACTTGGTAGATTCCAGGTGATATTTTTTGGTATATTTTAGTGTCATTTTGATACAATGAAAATTCAAAGGTGGTCGGTTGTCCCTAAATTCTATGAAAAATTTTCTCGATTTTTTGGCTGTATAATTGGCGCTACATATCATGAATTTTCAAATATCCTGTATATGCTAGAAGAAACAGGAGTTCATTTTCGGTTTCAGGATACCAAAAATCATATGTAGCCCAAGTTTCATTGTTTAGACTTGTGTCATCTCTTATAGGTCATTTTTATCTTATCAAATTATCTAGACTGAATTCTAAATAAAATGAGTTATCGAAAGTATCATTGCGGATTGTTAAGCTTAAAGTTGACCTACAGAATTACTTATTCTAAAAAAAAAAAAAATAAGTTGCCTAAGCCAGACAGTATTATAAATACTTCTTGTTTTATCTTCACGCTTATCCAGCGGCCTGATTCTGCAGCATTAGGGTTCAGCAAAACATGTTTTTTTTAAATATTTTAGTAGAATATTTCGTATTTTCTTTTTGAATGAAAACTTCCTTATGCTAATGATAGAGGCAGGGGATTTTTATTGCATTTCGTAAATGCGTTGGAGTTTATGAAGAAATTGTGTAATTGATAAAAACTTTTTCTTATGAGATACCAAAACCTTTGACATGTGTTTGAAACTCTAGAATTTATTTTTTCTATTTTCGCTAGACTAAAAGCAGGCCTGCATGGAGTGTTACCAACAGATAGAAGGTTACTGTTTATGAGCCATGAGGATTAATCCTTTATAGGTCACTGGTAAACACATACTAAAATGAAATACGAACATTACAATTTTACAAATAATTTTATTAGGATCTAATAGATAACAAAAGGACTAGAAATATACGTTTCGACCTTTATCACCAGCGAGCTAATAGATAAAGATAACTTGGTACAGAACCTATACCAGTATCCGTCTTAATTATTATTAGGAATACTTTCCTATGTATTTTTTTCTGATCAGATTTGTCGGCAGGATAATATTTCAATATCATCTTCGAAATTTACACCGATCGGAGAAAATTGCTCATTAAATTTTGGTAATTTTTTTATTAGTTTTATTTTTTTTATTGCAAATTGCTCAAATATATTATCCAATATGCGTTTGTAATTATTTTCAATTTTTGTTTTTGTTTTTCTTCTACTGGAATTTTTTAATTCTCAATTCAGAAATAATGAGGAACAAATCTGGTTCCTCTAACAATTTTCTTCAAAATATAATTTATTTTTTAATTAATTATACAATTCAGTAGAAATAAATAATAGAATATGTAAATAAATAAATTTTTAGTTCAGTTATAATTATTTTAACTTTTTTGAATATTTTTTTTTAAATTAAAAAACATTGTAAATAATTTTAATGGACTTCGATATAATATGGTTGAACTATGTTTTAAAAAAGTATTAGAGCAATAAATAAATACATTTTTAAAAATATATATATCTTATCAAAAACTTAAAAGTAAGAAATAAGAATTTAGAAGTCTATTTTTTTATTATTATTATTATCAGTATGGATTTCTAATTTTTTTTAATTATAGATTTTCTTTCCTGTACTGGAGTTTTGAATTTTCAATTCAGAAATAATAAGGACAAAATTTGGTTCCTCTAACAGTTAAAGTTAACAATCCTCTAACAATTAAAGTTAACAATTAACTATTAAAGTTACTAATTTCTATGATCTTACAATGTTAGAAATAATTGTTATAAATCGTCAAAAATAATATTGTAAAATTATATAAATTAGTAACGTTTACGACAACATTTCTAGTAAGAAATGGATAAAACTAACCATAAGGGATTAGATTACCTGAAGATGAGGAAAAAACTACGAAACGTTGTGAGGTAAGATAAAGCTGGTTTTATGTAACATTCTATGGAAAGTGTTTTTCACTTTATCATCCAAATACATGATGCAATTGTAAAATTTAAATATTTCATGTCGATTAATATTGGATATAATGAAAAAAAATCCTTATCGAAAGATCAGATTCGTAAAATAATTTTTTCCACGCCAGTATTTCTGAAAACTTCGTCTTTTGGATCTAAGTTGCCAAATATCTGTTATACGATTTAGAATGATTTCCTAATAAAATACCTCTTTGCGCGTCTGGATTTAATGACGTTGTTTATATGAACAAAACGATTATTTGTATGATAATAAAAGGTAATTACTAAATATTTGCATAATTCCTAAATGCAATATTTCTTTGTAGGTCATTAATAAAATAGTAAAAAAAAAATCAATGCCAATCTTCATAACGAAACCCTTGTCTCTCATCGGTATTGCGGGTATTGTATACCCTGCCCCGTAAATTAAGTGTCGCATCAAATTGTGACTCAAATGAAAAGTCACAAGAATGAATGATTTTTAATAAATTTAGAAGGGATTAATTTTTATTCATCATGTTGATTAGATTCAACTGGTGTATACAATATATTTTAAGTTTAAAAAAATCTAATATTTATAACATAATTTACACCGACGGTTAATTATATTTGATTTATTTGAAAAGTAATAAATTTTAAAAAATTGAGAAACGATACGATATTTTTCTCTTTCCTCCCAATGAGACGATGCCGCTTGGCTTACGAGATTTCTCACTTCTCAGTATTACTCCCTACGCCACTAATCAGTCTCCTAATTATTTGTTGTTAATTAATTAATATTTTGGTTTGGACAAGAATATCTATACATATAGATCAACAAAGATGTGGTAACTTCAATTAAAAACTGGTCTATTAAACATATAACAGTTTTACAAATAGTCAATTAGAGGAGACAACCTCGGGAATAAATATATCTTGGAATCGAATTATTTTCCAAAGAAATATTAAAAACCCAATAGTGATACAGATCTGGTTTCTCATGAAAGAGATGTTTGATTTTTAAGAATGAGGATGGTTTTTGCCTCCTTCACATTTTTATTTTAGTAAATTTCAGATTGACTCCATACATATGTGCATTTAAATCGGTCCGTAAGATGGAATTAATTCTAGAGATGAGATTTTTATCTTTTCATATATATTTTTTTCTACAGCTCATTTAATGATGTATATTTTAATGGTTTTATTAACTTTTTTTTTTTTTTTTCTATTTATTTTATATTATATTTATATGTAATTATAATATTTTCCCTTTTCATATGGATTTTTTATTTTACTCCAAACGATTTTTTTTTTAATTAAAAAAATATCAGATCATATATAAAAATAACTATACAGAAAGGCATCAATAATGTTTCGTAAACCCTAATATAAACATTATTTTATGAAAGTTAACAATTAAATCTAATCCCGACCTTTACTTTTACGTGGGTTCAACGGGTTAAACTTACAATCATAATTAATTTCACTTAACCTCCTGTATTTTCTATTTCAAATCTTATCATTGCCTCAATATGATTGAGATGGTTAAATAGAATCTTTTGCAAAAATAAAATAAAAATAGTTGCTAA
The DNA here is from genome assembly GCF_000696795.3 of Halyomorpha halys. NCBI lineage: Eukaryota > Metazoa > Arthropoda > Insecta > Hemiptera > Pentatomidae > Halyomorpha > Halyomorpha halys. The sequence goes on along the minus strand of NW_027108332.1, from coordinate 261,337 downwards.
ATACATCGGAGATTTTTCAGATGAACCAACCAAACCATTCAAAGCGCGACAACCAAGTTTTATATTATTTTGGTATGAAAAAAATTTCAATCAACGTTCTTTGAAGGTGAAAATTGTGCAAATTAAAAAAAAATCTGCTGCAAGTTAAATTATATCGATTTATACCAGGTTTTTGTAGAAGCAGATCCCCATCCACAAAATAGATAATTCGACATTAAAAGAAAATAATCAGGGAACTCCTGCTTTGGAGAGGAATGTATGAAGATTATTGGACTCAGTCCTAGCAATTTTATTGCTTTCAAGTAATGTATGCACCAATTACGTCTATGGACGTTGAACGATCGTTCGCTAGATCGATTTTGCGACACAGTCGTCAACAATATTTATTTGGAAACTTTAAGATGCATCAAACTTGCAAACTTATTGATGAGAAAGATGAAGACGGAGAATTAATATAATTTTTCCAATTAAATCTAATTTTTTTTTTTAAACGTTCTTTTAACAAATTAGAATGTTTTACACGCTATTTGGCTTATTTTAGGATATTTTAAGTTTAATTTCTGCATTTTTTATTTTGTTTATAATGAATATTTCTATATTTTTATTACATATTTAAGTAAAAAATGAACAAATACATATTTCGATCACTTTATTAGAGTACATTTTTTAGTTTACCGATACTAAGAAGTTTAATTTAGCCCCAAACGTCATTATTATTTGGAATACGAAATGAGGGAAGTATGTCCCATTCAATAACATGCTAATCTTTAAAAAAATATAATGATTATTATTATATTCATTTAAAGATTAGCATAGTATGTCCCTATACTTCCTTCATATCGTCCCTTTCAATAATATGCTAATCTTTAAAAAAAAGCCCATCTGAACTTAACAGCCTAACTTAATTAAGTGTTTAAGTTCTGATGAAGTGAGATTTGTTCCCGCTTTAATCCATTATCATTACTACCGTTCTAAACCCAATTTATGAATAGCAGCTATTTTCCTAATTGCTGGAGCTTCGCCTATATATTTTCCCATTAATTCAAGTAAGAAAACTTCCCTTCAACAGGCCTAATTTGATATACAACTTAGTAAAAAGTTAAAGCATCTCCACTGATTAAGTGTTGCCTGATATCAAATAATTATGCTTTAATTGTGAGTGATTAAAACGTCGGCATTTGTCTCTCTCTTTAAATATTACTAGTGGATTAGAGTAAATTGAAATCTACCGACTCGAACTTCTTACAGTTATTTGTTCATTTATCTATTTTTGTTTAGTTTTTTTTTAAAGAGGATTTTTATCTCTAATCATAATTAACACGTTAATTGCCGCGATAATTTATTAAAACTTAACAAATATGACAAGCTAACGGACTCGTAGGCATTTCAGGAAATAAGAGATCACCCGTAGTCGGCGTCTTAGGCTATGACGCAAACTACGAGTTATCCCGTGTCGTTCAATCCTTTCAGGTGATTCAGTTTATAGAGAAGTTATTGATTATCAATAAATGCTGTTAGAGACAATTTCTAGCAGCCCTGGATTAAATTACTTTGTACAATAATAGAATGTCGACAGTAATTAACTTATGGTTGACCCATTTCTTCCTAGATATGCTTTTATATATTATTTTTTTAATCTCTTTGTTGTATACGGTTTTAAATTAGTAAAGAAAATATTAAATGTAATTTAATGATTGTTTTTATGAATGCAAGTTTTTTTTTTAAAGAAATATGCCCATGACAAAAATGTATAAAATTATTTTAATGCTACGTATGTTTTTATATTTGAGAACCATACCCACCCACGTAAATATCATCCCAAAAAAAATGTTTCGAAAGACCAATCATTTTTAAATATATATTATGTATTTTTACATCAATTAACATTCAAAAATGAGGACGTGATGCTTGGTTCAGAACGTTGTTGCTTCGAATTCCACCTTATTTTTTGGCATTGGCAGTGGAAAATAAAACTTGATATTCCCTCTCTGGAACGGTACAAGTCTTTAGTAGAAGACTTGAGTAAAAAAAAAACAAAAAAAAAACATATACACAGAGGAAAACATCCAAAAATCAGATTATTTCTACTCTTGAGTAGAAATTGATTAATTTACTATGTGTAATCCGCACTCTAATTATTATCTCTCAGTCGTTTTTCAAAGTAGTGCTTTCCCTAGAAGCATAGCTATATTCAGTTTCAATTATACGGTATCGTCATTTATTTCTCATAATCATTGACCAAAATTATCAAGTACTTCTAAGGATAAAGAAGGATTCGAAATTTCGGATTTATCCCTTGACGAAGAAGGTAGTTATGTAAAACGAATTGCGGAATCAGAAATCTGGCTCGAGTACCGTTTTACATTATTGCCGGTAGAAAAACAAGGGAAAAAAACGGAAGTATGTTTCGGAATGTGGAAGGAGGGGGGTAAATTAGAGGTAAGGGGAAATAGTCAGGGAAGGAGACATAAATATAAGGGAAATGGAAGGAGATAATGGAGATTGGGATAAGGAGCTAAATGCTTGAGGCGGCTATCTTGGCAACAGTTTAGATACCCGCCTGCAAATCCTTTGGTAAGTCATTTGCTGGTTCACCCTCAGCCAGCCACTCCCATTAGTGCCCCTTGCTAAACCCTTTTTGAACGGACCTATCACTTCCCTCTCTTTCTCCGTATTTATAAGCCCATTTCGCCCTTCAACCAGACCAAGGCCATCCTCTGCCTACTCCTGTACATATAGCTTTAAAAAATGAGGTAATGTAAAAATGCCTTTGTATGTCGTCTAAAAATAGAAACCAAAACAAAGTATGAATTGGTTTGCTTACGATACGCAACAAGAAGGGGAAGATCGGGGAGCCACGGACTCAATAAGTAAGTACAAATAAAAATATAATCGAGAACATTTCCGTATGCATTTTACTCTGAAAACTTACTTAAGTACTATCTCAGTCATACTAATTGAAATTATTAATCATATTCCATTTACTGATAAAAAAAATATCAAAACTACTTTCACCTAGAATTTTTAACAACACAAAAGATAGGCGGTTCGACCTAGAAATACATTTGAATACCTCCATATACATTATTAATAGCGAACTAAATATTTTTTGCCTTACAAACATTACAATAGTAACATTAATAATAAAGGGGTATCAATATAAACACAATCTTCCTGGTCCCAATCTTTGCACTCATGGCATTGGAGTCCAGTCTTCCTCAAATATTTGTCTCTCGATCTTTTTAGGAAAGAATAAATGTTTTTCTTCGTTTCGTTACCTTCATTTCTCTTTTTCTGGTCATTTTTATCGCCTCTCTTTTTTTAACACTTTAGAGGGGGGACAAAGTTTTACTCACGTAGCTTATGTTGTTGCTACGTTTTGACATTAATTTTGATATCCAAGGATACCCGCCCTTCTCCTACATTTGTTTTACCACCATCAGTTGATATAATGTTATTAAGCCCCAAAAGAAACATCAATTTGAAATTTTGTATAAAATATAGCGTGTGAAGATTCGGTTTTCTAAAGCAGAAAATCTGTCATCTGTAGCATGCAAAGACTCAGTCTTTGAATATCATTTGTGCAATAAGAAAAGACATGTTATAATCCTGTTTTGGGGGAGGATAGATAATCAGATTGCTCACAGAAATCTTGATATACGAATACCTTTTCGAAGAACAGGATTATGCCATATATTTTTTTGTATTTTTTAACTTTTTTACACATTCTTCCTCTGAGTTGTTTTCCTCAGTGGTTACTTTAAGAGGAAATTTCCTCTTCTCCTCTCCCCTCTCCCCTCTCCCCTAGTTTTCACACAAAAAAATTTTTTTGTTAATGTTTGCTGTATTTGTGAATCGCCTTTGGATATCTATTAATTGCGTTGCTCATTTGCGTATGCATAATACTTAGCGGAACTTTTTTCGCTTTTTATGGTGTATTTTTCAAATCTATAAATTCAAAATTAGTTTTTTTTAAATCGTTGTATTTTTTCAACATTATTATATAAATAACATATATTACTAGTTATAGTCATTATATAGTTTTCACTTAGGTCCAGACAAATTATTAATTTTTTTATGCAGTTCGGATGAAAAATTTCGAATTTAGGGAGCGTTACCCGATATCTATTGCAAGAACTTTATTCTAAATACTTCTCAGCAAGTTGGTTCATATCCGAGAATACTTAACCACATACTTATTATATTATACACATACACCCCTTATCATCTGGTTTTTATTCACTCGTGATTCCACCATTTCTCCATCTTGAAATTTGACTTGAATATAACCAATATAAGGCTGAATAATATACATATTTGTTTTTTTATGTAAGATATCAAAAGTTAAAAATTGTTATTACAAGTAAAAAAAAATTATTTATTTTTAGACTGTCATGTTATATATCAAAAGAACAATGTAATATGCTTTAAAATGAGCTATCAATCATCCTTATAGCACAATCTATTGTAAATCTTAGATCATTTTTCGTGATCCAAATGATTATTAGAAATGTGAAACAGCTGTTTAGTAATTTTGAAAAATCTATTTTTTATATATATATTTATTGCATAAATATATAATATTTACTATTTCTTTTAGGATACCCCCTTATACAATTTTAATACTAATTACACTTTACAAACTTCTCTATTTTACATTTGGTAAAACAAACCGAAGGGGAAAAAACAAAACATTAATGAATTAAAACAGAATACTAACCACAGGATAGAATAAATACAATTCATTGGGTAGCATGAAATGCATATCATGATTTATGTTTACATTAATATATGCTTAATTCTTTTGTTTTTATATCTGCGGGTTGTAGCTTTAGTGTAATTTCCTATTTCTGTGATTAGTGTTAAATGCGTTGGGGCAAGGCTGGAAGAAATTCCGAGTCAGTTTATATATGTAATCATGTATGGTGTTTATATTTAATTCAGTATGCACATTAGATGTTCTTGTGTAATATGGATAGTTATTAATGATTCTGAGGCATTATTTTTTTTAAATACTTGTATTTTTTTTATACTGGTTGAAAAAGTAAAACTCTATATCGTACACGCATAAGTCAAGATGGGTCAGGAAGTACCGCTTAATATGTTATTAATTTATATCTATCGGATAATTTTGATTTTTTTATTAAAGGATGGATACATTTGATGTAGAATTTTTCTTGCGTGTTCCAATTTCGAATTTATGTGGTGGTTAAATAATAGTTGCTGTCTAAAGTCATTCCTAAGTATTTGACTGTTTTGGCAAAAGAGACAGGATTATTATTTAAATTTATGGTCGATGGAATAGTACAAGAGCCCAAGAGGAGAAAAAAGGCAGTTATCTCACCCCAATTTTTGATTACTTTAATGAAAACTATGTATAATTAATAGTCAAAATTGACGAATCTGTCAAGTATAGGTAGAGGGAATAAAAAATGGCGGCTGTTTCAAAGCGATAAAAAAAACTAATTTTTCATTATCAGCTCTATATCATTAAAAGTAGGAACAACACAAGAAAACCTAAGAGGACGTCATTAAAAGAAGAGTAATTTTCCTAAAGTATGAGCCCTAATAGAGTTATTTACGTTAAATAGTTTTCGAGATATAGCTTTTTAAAAAGCAACATTTCATAAAAATATTGTTTGGGACGTACTAAAAGATCAGTAGTTAGTGAATTTATTTTGAAAAATTTATATCTCAAAAACCATTTGACGTACAGATGTCTATTAGCACTCAAATTAAAGCTAGTTTAATGAGCTATAAAGTAGTCTATTATGTTTATCTTCGTAGGAGTAATAGTTTACATGAAATATGCTAAAATAAATTGATTTATAGTTATTCGGACAAATTTTCATTTGCCAAATTTATATTCATATGTGAACATCATAAAAACTACTACCCCTACGAAGATAAGTGTCATAAACTTTACTTACTATAAAGTAGAAGTTAAATTTCCTTTATTTTGAGTGTTGGCTGATATATGTGCGTCTTGTCTTATGGATCTAGAGATATATTTTTTCAAAAATCCAACATTTTATACGAACAACTATAAATTAACATTTTGTGAGTTTATTTTGTCAAATATCATAAAAACTACTACTCCTACAAAGATAAACATTATTAACTATTTTGTAGTCAATTTACCTAGCTTTAATTTGAGCGCTGGTAGACATCGGTACGTCCAATAGTTTCTGAAATAAAGTTTTTCATAAATCAAATGTATTGTCCGAACAACTATAAATCAATTTATTTTTGCAAATATCATGAAAACTACTATTCCTACGAAGGTAAAGGTCACAAACTTCTTTATAGTCCATTAAATTAGCTTTAATGTCGGTGCTAATAGACATCTGTACGTTCCTGAGATATAGATTTCTCAAAATAAATTAACTACTAATCTTTCAGTAGATTTTTAGGAAATTTTGCTTTTTAAAAAGCGATATCTCGAGAACTATTGGACGTAAATAGCTCTTTTAGGACTAATATTTCAGCAAATTTACTCTTCTTTAAATAATGTTCTCTTAGATTTTCTAGTGTTGTTCGTAGTTTTTAAGATATAGAGCTCCGAATGAAAAAATTGTGTATTTTTTTAAATTTTTTTAACAGCCGCCATTTTTAATCCCCCTACATATACTCATCAATTTTGACTAGCAATTATACATACTTTTCATTAAAGTAATGAAAAATTGGGGTAAAATAACTGCATTTTTTTCTTCCCGGCTCTTGTAATAGAAGTATAGGCCGCCGTTTTTGAAAAATCTGTACTAAAAACTTATATGTTTAATGGGTATTACTAATATACAAAAAAATCACGAAAATCCGAGGCGTAAATGTTCAAACCTCATGCGATTTCAAAGTTCTGGTACATTATTTATTTTATCCAAACTTTGAATCATGGTATCATTGATAATACGTAATAAAAGCGGGTTATTAGGAGCTGCTCTGTTTTGGAAGCGAGCGAAGCTACTGATGCTATAATGGGGCTGGGGAGATCAGTGGAGGGTGGATTCACTGAAGAACACATGAGATAGTCATCTTAGCGTTGCCAGTCTAATTAAACCATTCCTAATATATCTTCCTTCTTATACTACCAATTCCTTGCCTCAATATTCAATTTACCTCAGCTTCACAGCTAATTCCAATAAAACCATTAAATTCGCAGCCATTTGAGCAATGTTTTCGGATTGTTAAAAATTTGTATCTTATTTACCGTGAAACGTATTTGAATGATAATTAGAATTTAAGGAAACTAAATTTCAATATCTAATCACCCGAAATTTGGACTCCCGATAGCTCATATCTACAGGAACGAATTTTCCTTAAAAGCGACAAAATAACGTGTTGATGATCCGAGTTGTTCAAAAGTAGTATAAATCAAACTTGGAGTTCTGAGGCATTTTAAACTTTAGGGAAAATTCTATCAAGTTTTTAGTAAGAAATAATAGTTTGTTTTTTTTCTTGTCAGGTACAACTATAGCCAAATATTTAAAATCATTTAAAGTTAATGGACTCTAGAGAAGGAGGAACTAAAAAAAATGCTAATACACAGCATGCTGATCACTCTAATAGTTGTTGACAGTTGAATACTTTATTTTCCCCTCTTCGACTCATAGAGTTGACAATACTCAACCAAAATCTAATACAAATGATGATGTAGGATTCCCAGTGAGTCCAGAATAGCGGCATCCGTCATCCTCTGCTAATATTAATTAAATAACTTTTTTTTCTCAATCCACTATTTTAAAATTTTTTTATCCTATCTGCCTTCAGGTTAAACACAATTGTGTTTAATTTATTTATGTGTATATAGGACGTTTCGTTGATCTGCTCTAGTATTGTTGGGTTAGTTTCGAATTTTAAATATATAACAAGTTTTTTTTTTTTTTTAATTTATTTATTGATCTTTACAACTTTATTAAAAATATACAACAAGCAAATGTTTTGGAAGTTACACTACAATGACATGATATAGACATCTGAAGAATCTACCCATTGGTAGAACTCCAAACTAAAGTTTTAAAATAGAAAACAACTCCAAATGGAATTAGGTCAATTAACTAAGGTTTTTTTAAAATCTAGTCATTGAATTAATTTCATTGGAGTTATGTATTTTTAAAATTTGTAACTCGCCCAATAATAGGAAACTAATTAATATTAAGGGAGAAATAGTACCCTGGACTGACTCGTATGCTTCTGGGTGGCCTTTATTGCTTTATTTTCGTTTATTTTAATATTTTTTCTGAAACTTTAGTAAAATTTTCAGAACCACCGTATCAATAAATCTACGAAAGATTTGTCAATAAATATTCTTTGGAAATGTAATAGATTGAACTTGTATGATTTTATGTTTTTAATACCACGTTCTTTTTTATCAAAAATGGAAATAGTTACAACTTTCACACCTCAATTTTGATGATATATGAATAAAATAGACACAAGAGTAACTGATTTGACCGAATAAAAAACCAATTACCATTGGAAAAATATGGTATGAATTTTAAGTTTAAAATGTTTTTATGTTGTAATTAAAAATCCATAAAACCTCATGTTTGTTTCTTTTATAAACTCTTATTAATGAATAGTAGTGTTTCAAATTACTATATCAGGTAATTTTAAAATCTAAAACTTCCCAGTAATTTTGACCAGTTACCCAACTTCTTGGAGAAAATTATAGCTAAGTACTAAGGTGCATTACCTGAAATTTACTCTTTTCGTAAAACATTTTTTAAAACTTATTACTCTAAATAGCGTTTATAATCAATCTTGAGTATAACAACCTCTTTGTTTGAATAATGTTTTATCTCAATTTTCACTGTTTGAAGTAGGTTCTCAAACGTCAAAACACCCTTCCTCCACACATCACCAATCAAATGTTCACGGAGAGTCAAGTTCTAAGTCAGATTAGACTCACATCCATTCCTCGGCCACATCAATGCAAGCGAAAGTTTCTTTAACATTTTTTAATTTTGGATTTAATGGTGGTGGCACCAGATAGTTCAGATATTTGATTTGGTTCATATGGAAAAAGAAAAATTGGAATTGATCGATGACAGGGACATCAGTTAAAATAGGTCGCGTTAAAGGACCATAGGTGAAGACGTATTAGAAAAACCCACTAGCTCTATAGGTATTGGATTGGAAATATTATTTACAATGAATATGAAAAAGTATTGATATGCTAATTGTTTTAATCCAGAGTGGTTCAGAAGCCCTACACCCTGAACATTATAGCATTAAATTAAATAAACTTTTCTGAAATAGAGGTTCACCAAACATAATTTTGTAAACCAAATCATCCCATATTCATAGTAATACTCATAGTCCATATTGTTAAAATTAGTTATTTTCAATATTTTTATAATTTTAAGTTGTAATTGTACTGTTTACTGATTTTAACAGATCGCAAACTTGTTGTTTGTGAGTTATGAAGTTTTTAAAGGCTGACCTTTGAGTTCCTATATACGTATCCTTATTTTCTAACCTTTAATACCTCTCAATAGCTAATATATAGTCGCAAGTACAAATAAAATTATCTTTTTATAATTTTATTATGAATTTATAATTTTCTTCCCATATTTTATAATATTTACACATCATCGTATTTTCATTCACAGATTGTTTTGATAATACGTGTATTTAAAGAGTCAATGTATTAATAAACTGTAATACCGTTTCCAAATTTTGTTAATTAGTAATAAAAGTGAATAAGATAAATGTGAGTAATAAAGTAATGAATAAGAGCTATGTGTCTTCGTCATTAATAGGTATTTGACCTATAAGTACAATATATCTAACCAGCTAGATATATCTACTCATTTAGCTGTGTATATATTATATATATATATATATATAATCTAGAGTTTGTGCATTTTAGCCCTCAGTAATACCTCAATTGAAAAAACGTTTACTGGTTTGTTATCTACTCCTATTTGAGGTACAATCGATTTTTTTTTCCATAACATTCTAATGACAGCATAATTATAAATTTTAGCGCCTAGGTTCCAGTACCACACATATTTTGTGGTAAGCTTAGAACTGTTTTATTGTCAACCTTTCCTAATGTTTGAGAGTAAGTCGAAAGGTGTTTACAGTTAAACTCTTTATAAAAGTATATCAAATAGCACTGTAGAAAACCATAACTTTTAAATATTTTCCTGGCGGGGGACCGCCCCTTCGTCATGCATCGGGAGTGATGGTCAGTACATGGAACAATTTCTGGCTTAATGGTCCACAGAGGTCTATAGATTGAGAAATTAATCTTTACACAATATGCCTTGCAACTCATGGGGACTCCTAACTCTTATAATTACTATTCTGTAACAATTTAATTTAGTTCACAATCACAGTGTGTACTATTAGAAGTTACAGAACTCTCTATAAAGATGGAAAAAAATTTCTTCAGTAGTTGCCTTGAGCAATACCATCCTTACCACATAGACCCACTGGGACCCCTTACTTCTGTGATAGTATATTAAAACATATCAAGAACGAACTACCAAGAATGCTTATTTCAAAAAAAAATTTAACACTTTATCAATGATGTAGATAGAAATTGATGTACTAAAATAAATTGACTTTTAAGATATAATTCATGATTTTACTAATCAAAAATCAAGAAAATTATCTCTTGTAAATCTTTAATTTTTCTTTTTCATGTTTTTTACCTTTTAAATACTAAATAAATTAATAATTTTAATTAGTATATTGTTTACAAGCCAATGTTCAAAATATCATTTGAAGAGTCCCATCTCTAATCTGAAGCGTTTCCATGTCTTAAAATGCCTCTGGCCCCCACTTGGTTGAAGACGGCCCTGAATGAATATAATTATTAATCACCCTATATTTGATTATATTTTACCTAAATTAATAAGATGAAATTGTACTTTTGTGGGATTTATCATTGATTGGAATAATTGAATATTCAAATGTTCTAGATGTTGGTTTCAATCTTAGCATTTCTTATTAGTAGTAATTGCATCATTAGTAAACTAACTTAAATTTACTTTAACTTTCATATTTAGGAATTTTAAAATTTATAAAATTAAAAAACCCAACCTATTTATAATTATACAAATATAATTTTTCTGCGTCGAAGTACAGAATTCAGTTGATGGATCAGTGTGTATTTCTGAAGTTTCATTCAGAAAACAGAATAGTAAATATTGTCTGACCGATTAGTTGACATCTTTGGTATAGGGCAATCAGCAATATTTTTGTTTTACAGGAAATGAGTAATAACATGATTTGTATTTATTTAGAAAAGGTATGTTTTTTTTTTCAGTAGCTTGCATTATTCTATATAATAATATAATTAATTATTAATTATGAGATATTGGTTATGATTAAACTAAATATAGTTTTCATGTAAAATTTATTAATAAACAACAGGCAGATAGTACAGCATGATCACCAATTGATTCCTAAAGATATCACATTAATTATTTTTATATTATTAATAAACACATGCATTCTCTGGATAATATTTTAAAGAACAGAAATTACATTTTATGAGTTTACAAAATATTTTAAGATTTTTGTTTTCAATTTTTTCTGAAACATAGTATCTCAGATTTTTAAAGTGTAGGAATGTCTGGATATATTGAAAACGCTTCACAAGTATAGTGTCTAGGTAGATTTGCTCCACCATATAACTAAGTTCATTATTTTGTAGGATATTCCCACAACCCGTACAATGGTGTCATCTGTAATGACACGATACTCGCAACTGGAGTCTTCTCCTCTAAGGAACTATGGAGACTGTCAAAAGGTAATTTAATTAGAACAAGACAGAAGTAGATGAAGTTATTCACTTATGTTAATTTATTTATCAGATCAACATTTGGTGAACAATGATATATCTTTACAGCACATAAATTAAATGAATATACTTTTATGATAGTAAAGTACAACTGCAAATTTACTATTAAGATCAAACCCTAAACATTTCTTTAAGTTCATTGTTTATAAAGTTACCTATGCCATGGAAATAAAGAATTATTGTATAACTACACTGATTCAAATAATTTTCATGTTGGGTGTGGCACAGTAAAAATTTGCCATACCTAACTAAGTATAAAAATAATACTGAAGCTAAGAGTTTGCTTATGCCTGGTAAGAGTGTATTTATTCCTTATACAAAAAACTTCAGCTAAATAGTTTTACTTTTAAGCCTTAACTAAACTAATTGCTCAAAAGTCTAAAAATCCTTATGTTTTATTTTAGATAAACTATAATAATATTAATTATCTGATGAAAGCATGTTCAAAAATGCTATAGTAAAAAGCAATACTATCAACTTCGCTTTAAAAAATAAAATTTAAATAATTATTACTGATATCTCTCTAGAAGACGATATGGCAATTCATATATCTATGTTTTTGTCTTTTTTTTTCTATTCATATCATTATCTTCATATAATACAATTGGGTCTGTACTTAGTCATAGGGTTGAATTTTCACACCAAAAAACCACCTGATCATTTGATTGACTATGGAATACAACTTATGAAGGGCTTGTATCGATCTATTCCCAAAAACAGTATCTCAGTTTGTGTCAACTTCAGTTATAACATATTCAGATATAAACCCAATGTCCTGAAGCAATGCAGGTTTTTAGGAAACCTGTTCCATGAATATAGAGTCCTTCATGGATCATTTCTTCTGTCAGTTCATACTCAGTATTTGATAAACATGTTAGAGCATATAGCATGAAGGCTTTTTCATACCTTGTGTGAATATTGTACTAACAATATAGTTTTTAAAAACTGGAGAAAGTTGTAGCAAGTACACCTACAAATAAGTCCTGTACAACTTCAACTCTATTATTAGAGCATTAGTGGGAATGCATTATATGTTATGTCCTGCAGTATTATAACAACAATATTTGTATATCCCAATTCCAGACATATCCACGTTTTGGGTCTCCATAGTGATATTTTTATGGGATTTTTTCTACATATACTGATTACTTCCTGTTCTTTTGAACCATTAATCGTCTTTGTTGAGCCTATTTTACCCAAATCCATGAGCTGAAAGAGAGCAGCCGCACATTTGGTGGTGAAATATTTCCAATGATTTGTACAGCTTCTGATTTTAAAACTTCTGCAGGGTGCCATATACCATTCTGAATGAGCAGCACAAACCTTAATGGTCATATTTCGTTCTGAGATACTCTCTAACCTGCGGAATAAAGTTCTTTTCGAACCGATCTTGAGCAGGAGCGAATCTAGGAATTTTTGCAGAATTTTGAATTTTTGGGTAATAAACCTTTATTACAGGTTAATTTTATATATATGATCAAAAATGTTTATCTACATAAACATAACTTAAATTTTGAAATTCAATTCATTTTTAAATTAAAGCCATAATAATAAAATTTCCAGTTATATTTATATATAATGGAAACAACTTTTCAAGAAAAATAGTTTTTTCTTCACTTTCCAGAGGTGTGAGGAGGCGCGCGAGTGATTTTATTTTTCTGTGCTATAAATTATAGGTATATTTTTCAATGCTACCTTTAAATGATTGAGTTTTTTTCCCGATAATAGCTAATTTTAGCTTGTACTGAACCGACGCTTTCCACAAATCAAAATTTTATTTGTTACCTATACAATAAATATTATAAATATAAATTATAAATATGATTGTTCTTGCCTAAAACTTCTTTAGAATTACTGTATTAGACAGAAAATTTCCTCCACCCCGGGCAGCTGCCACCCACGCTACGCCACAGTATCCTACCTATAGCTACCTTGCGTTGTGATTCAAAAGGGGGTAAATGTGTTCGTAAACATTTTCTCTCTTGATTAAACCTCATTGTAAATCTTATCAACCATTTTCAGAAAAGAACTACTCAAACTTGACCTTAAAATTATCCTCAAAATGTTGGTGACTGCTCAGCTTTTCGTTGTGTTGTCTTTTTACCACGAATGACGTGACGCTGCTTCAACCTGCAAAGCATATCTGGAGAACAACGAACTCTCCTTGTAAACTGAAAAGTTCGAAAAAAATCTTGGCAATTATAGAAGCTATGATATTCGTTTTTTGCTTCGAAGTTTGACCTACCCATTCAAGTATTTCTTCATCAAGCTTCTCGTATGTTAAACCCTCATTAACTTTCTTTTTTTCACTTTTTTATTTCAAGCTAATATAATCAATTTGTCCATTTTCTTATAAATGTCCCGCAATGTACTTTTACTGATTCCATAATCAAAACACTCTTTCAAATACTAGTTTCAATTTTTTGTATAATTGACAACATTTTCTTTGAATTGTTAAAACAACGTTCTTCCTTTTAGTTGACAATTTTATTTCAAAAACCTAACCCATGATTCTGTTAGCTTCACCGTTTCTGGAGTACTTAAAAAACATATTTTTTTTTTTTGTTTATGTCGCCGCGGATTATCCATATCGTGGACCAACCAACCAGCTGATAATCTGAAATTCACTGTAATTTTATTCTTTACAAGGATATACTATTATTCTATACGTCACTATATCTGCAAATCAACATTGCATATAGTCAGTCAGTCATGATTTTTATTGGCTAGAGTTGAGAAAAAATATATAACATTTGATTTTCAGATAATTTTATTATTACTTCCAGCAGTTTTTTTTTTTTAATTACTGTATTAATAAAAAAAAAATTGATTTTTGTACCAAGTACTAAAAATTAATTTAATTAAATGTTGCTTTCATTTTTAACAGCCTAATACTAAACAATATTAATATTTATTTGTGCATCATTAATGAGTTTAGGTTCTCACTGTTCTTATAAAATAATCTAAATTTTCTACTAACCACAAAAATATTTCCAGCAGAAATAGTATGAAAAGATTCCATATATTATTAATAAACAAGCAATATCATGGAATAATTATGTTTTTTATAATTTCAATAAATCAAGAAATGAAAATTTTATAAGATATCATGAATCTACATTAACACATAACTATATATATGAAATATTAAATATAAATCAATAACTCAACTTTAACCAATAATCATAACATTAGTACCCATTTATAGATTGCTGTTTTAATTGACATATCCCTACAATACAATTCCTACATGATTTATAAAATAAATCACAACCACTTATTGTTTTGATTATTGTTTCAAAATTGGTATACAACATTTATTTTTTTATAATATACACAACACACACATATATACTTAAAAATGACACACCAGAAAAAATTTATCCAGAGAAACTGCATTCATTTTAGTCAGGAAAATTATTTATAAAAAATTAAAACCATAATTTGATTTGTTACTCTTTGTTTACAGTATATTATGTAACTCATATATTAACATAATCTAAAATAAATAACTCCAGCAAAACTAAACAGAAAAAAATCAAGTATTGTGAATGTTCTTTCTGTAACAAAAAAATTGCAATAAATAAATAAAGTGATAAACTTATGATATCTTTCGTGTTTTGGCATTAAGGGAGGGTTATATGAATTAGAACATCTTAAAAAAGCCTGGTGACCCCATTTTACTATTGACCTTTAAATATTTTTTAAAACAGTCACACATTTTTTGCAGATTTTGTAATTATCATTCATGGTATTTTTACTATAAATAACAATCATCACATATTTCAAAATAATTACTATATTTTAATCACATATTATCAATAATTATTTATTTGTATCCTTTTCCATTCAATCTTTTTTGTTTAAACTGTTATATTAAACTGAATGAACAGACATTCTTTTGAGTTTAATGTTATTGGAACTATGGTTTGGCAACGCATTTATTTATATATACCAAATATTCTCGGATCCCCTCCCCCAATGCTTAAAAACTAATTACTGAAATTAGCCTAGAAGTAAATCTGATGGCTAGAGCACAGTACTGAACACACTGTCTCCCTAAAGTAATGATAGGTCAATAGACAATATATCAATTTAAACCTTCTAGGCTGTAGTCTGACAGATTTATTACTAAGTCATAATGCAATACATGGGTTTTTAGACCAAGTTACAATTTTACTATTTAGTGTGTGTGTGTGTGTGTGTGCGTGTGTGTGTGCGCGTGTGCGCGTATGTGTGTGTGTTCCTTCTAATAATGACTGACCCTATTCTTTTTTACTAGTAAATAGTTCATATAAGAGAGGATGCATGGATGGGGTACTACTTTAAAATATACAAGATTTTGAGCTGCATGATCTTTAATTGTTATAAAATTAGTGTATTGTTATTTACTTTATTTTATTAGTTTTTATGTAAGTAGAAATATACAGTGATATAGTAAATTTAATGTTATTTTAATTCAATATTAAACATTTCTATTTGTATTTGCTTTCCATTTAATATTTAACTTTTCAAGCTGGAAGTGTTTGTTCCATTTGCAAATTTATTAAACCTTTTTCAAATTCAATTTAAACCTTACAAGAAATAGTAATAAAATTCTTTTAAAAAAATTGTAATCAGTAAAAATATACCAGAAGGGGTAAGATAAAATAATATTTTATT